>NW_006913057.1:1147425-1175810 GCF_000271625.1 Coniophora puteana RWD-64-598 SS2 | reverse complement strand
GTCGCACTCTTCAAACTGTCGTTATCGAGGGATACGTGTGTTCGATAGACTAAAGAGAAGCCGTGTGGGCGGCCTGCACAGTCGGCGGTGTTGGCTGAGAAGCGGGGCGTGGTGGCTGTAGGCTCTTGCCGGGGTACTGGAGCTGAGGGAGCTTCGTGGTGCTAGCGTTCGCGTCAAGTCTCTACGTAGAGGGTGGAGTGCGTGTGGGAGAAGGCGTAGATGAAGATGGCGGCGTAGGCGACGACGGCGAAGGCGACGAGCGCAAGAGCGAGACTGAGGTCGACGGACAGGATGATGATGAGCTCCAGCGAGTACGCTGCTGGAATGCGACAATTACTGGTCTGTGTGACGGTCCTGCAGGGGCGACTGGAGCTGAGGGTCGTCGGTGCAGTAGTAGATCTCGACCTAATGTGGCGGAGACGGCGGTGACGGCGGAGCGGAGGAGCTTAACGACGCTAGAGCAGCGGACTCAGAGCGGCGACAGAATGCGGAGGATCACAAAGACTAGTCCCAATGACAAAGATTAGATTGGTGTATCTACAGGTACATCAGGGGATGAATACGCACCTAGTCCCAATGACAAAGAGGTCGAGATGGGGACTAGGGATGAAGGTACAAGGTTTATATAGTAAATCCTGGGCAGTGTCCATAACAATGCCAAACAAATGAGTCAGAGTCCAAAAGCACAGCCCACGCGGAGCGTGAACGAAACAAGACAATGCGCGAGAAGGTAAGAGAGATAGGGGTTGTACCCCCGCGTCCGCGACAGGACACAGCTTGTCGCCCGTGGCCAGACTCTGTGGCCATGTGCTCTGTACAAGGTGCACTAGTCACAAGTCCAACCGTGGGCAGAAGACAAAGCAAAACATTGAAGTGCATATGCGCAAGAGCCTCCATGGCCCACTTCTACCTGTCCATAATGCGATGAGACACACAAAGGTACATCGTGATGTCACACCAATGCTGGGAGAATCTCAGCCCCCACAATTGAGATGCTCTACTCGGTAGGTGCTGGGATGGGAAGGAAGCTTGCACTATGGAGATGAGGTAGCAGTGCCTGTCGCATACACCAGAGAGTAGAGGGTGATGGACATATCAATGGCGAGGGGTTTCTTCGGGCACTGGTATGTTTTCTACCTGTAGTTTGTGCAAACTCCATCCCATATCCTTGCCATATACCTTTCCTATTACAACCTTGTTCCTTTGGTGCTGCATGAAATATAACATTGCTATCTCTATTCCTATGGTGTTACACAAAACACAACATATATTGCAATTCTAAGGCAGTGTGACTAGCGCTTCTCACATCTCCTCCTGTTCAACAGAGATGCTCTGCTTCACTCATCCGATTGTCACATGTTCTCCCGTAGTAGAGATGCATATCATATTTGAGCGCTAATTGGGTTTGATTTGCATGATATTCCCACTCAGAAGGACAGTGTGCTAGACTGTTTCTTGTGCACAAAATACTAGAGCAATACACATTTCATGCACGGGGCGATGCTGTGCACAATATGAATTTGTGCACAGGATGATTGTTTCAAAACATCCATTTTGTACACAGCTTTAACTTTCGATAGTGCCTGGAGCCTATCTTTAGATGGATAGCTCCCGATCCAACAAGCAAGGGTATGCACCATCATCTCCCGCACTTGAGTGTCGTATATTGAGGGAGCTGTGCCATACAAAGTGTACCCATGCCATATAATCTTTACACTTCCTTGGTGTGGTGAAGGGAAAGGAGAGGTCAGTGGAATGTCCTCTGACAAGAAAGCTGTTTAGAACTCCAACAGATGTATCGTGCATGGAATAGAGACTTTGGACCAAGTTTCATTTTGTGTGCCTTGTAAAATTGGCCATATTCAGTGCAAGGAGACCTCTGTGCTCCTTGACAGTTTCCCTGCATGGAATGGGTCAGGACAGGTGCCATACCATCCCCATTGTTGTTCTTCTTGCCCTCTTCTTCCTTCTTCTCCTTTGCTGCAGAACTCAAAGTCTTGTTCACCAACTCCAGCACATTGTGGAAATGCACAACACCTGCCTGCCCAGACGAGTAGCCACCGCCTCCTGCAATGCTCTGACAACCATTGCAGCATCACAGTTCTCACTCTTCTTCTCTATCTTCTCAGTCAAAGATGCTACTCTCTCCTCAAGCCTCTTAACTAATGCCAAAGCTTCTCCTGTGAGCTGCCTGCTCTCTTCCACCTGCTTGTCCTTAACCAGCTGGCTCATTAATGCCTGAAGCTCTGCCACTTGCTGCTCTGCAGGCTCCTGCTCAGCTATATGGTCCATTGATGGTTTGTCAAGAGCTATAAGTAATGACAATAGCAAGCTGCCAGAGTGATCCTTGTTCTGCTCCAGATAATTCAGCCAAACTGCAAGCTCCAGCAGTGTCTTACTGAACCCAGGTCTCAGATTCCTTGTGCAGCTCTTTGGGTGGGATGATGCTGATGAGGTGTTGGACAATATGATGGTAATGTTGACTAACTGCAAGGTGGAAGGATGTAGTGTTGAAGACACAATACACGAATAAAGCTGGAATGCCTATGAAGGCACGTACTCACCAGGCTAGTTGTTGAAGACTTGAGTAAAGTTTGAAGAGTTTAGTTGCAAGTGACAATGGTAGTTGTTTGAGTAGGAGAGACTAAGACTAATATTCATGGTAGCGACTTGTATATATAGTATACAAAGAGCATGTGAATCTACTACTGTAATTGTAACAAGCCAGCCCTAAACCATGCATTGCATGGATGCTGACTCACAGTCCACATAGCCAAGTGTGATAGACGTGGGCCATGATCAATCATGAATACATAAGAGGTGCTTAAGTGTATACACATGTTGAGTGCCAATGTAGTGTTAGAATGGCAATGTGTACTTGTAGATCTCTAGGAGGAACATTGTCCATGGGTGGAGACCTTCTGGTATACACCAAGGAAAGTTGTGAACGGGTCAAGTACCACTCATACTTTCAACATGTAGTTCCATGCAGGTTCTATGCAATGAGACTGGCTCTGCCCAGCCTTGTCAAGAGCTCCATGTATTTGAGTTGCCCTTTGCAAGTGGCAATGTGGAGAGGCTAGGAAACTGCATGCAATCTATCAGAAGACTCATGTGAGCTGTACCACAGTGCTCACAGTATCTTTGCATCAGTCCTTTTTATTTATTATTATTAAAATAAAATAAAAATAAATAAATAAAATAAAATAAACTTGCTACAGCTTGTGCAACCTTGAGCAACCTTGTGCAAGCGACAGCAAGGTAACAATTGGCCCAAGAGGGCAAGCCTGGCAGGACAAGTCTATTTTTTCTACCAGTCAGTCTTCGGCAGAGTGGATATTACGCAGACAAATGCTTGCAAGTCAAACAAGTTGCCCTCATTTCAGTTGTTTAAAACTTCCACAGGCCATATTCTAGCCTTGGAACTCAGTTTAAGGCACAAACATCAACAGTATAAGTTCTGGTATGTTTATACAATCAATACGTATAATTTTGTAGCAACAGTGTTTTGTTGGCTTGTCAGCAAACACACAAGCTTGGCAAGTTGGCAAGAAAATGGTGCTTTTACTGATGTGGCCGGTTTCACCTGCTGCATCAATATCTCTTTGAGCTCATTCCTAGGCAGTTTCTGGCAAAGGTGGTTGAGCAACTTGTAGTTCTCAGTGGCACAAGCCATGTGCAGGATATTGGCCCTAATGATGATTGAGTTTGCAAGACACAATAGTGTAAAAACTAAACAACACATTCAAAACCCAAATGCAGAAAGTCAAAGTCTGTGTCTTCACCTAAACAACACATTCAAAACTAAGATAGAATAAGTACACATTGTAAGCAAGCAAAAAATGAAGATAGCTCACCCCAGATGCGGAAAGTCAAAGTCTGGGGTGTGACAATGGAAACCTACAAGTATAAGTAGACTATCAAAGGTAAAGGACTGGACAGATGGTAACTACAAACTTGACCCACATAGTCTAAATGTCTGTACATGAATGGAAATATGAAAGCAAACGAGACTTGCCAGCACATAGCCAGTGATAATACATACAAAAAAGGTATAGCCAGGAATGAGGATGACAAACACAAATAACATTGACAAACATTATTAAACATCTTGGCCAACACACAGGATTAGTGTCTTAGAACCAAAAAAAGATACCAACAATGACTTACAGCTTATTCACTGTTGCCTTCATAAACTCAGGCATCACACAGAACAAAACCTTCAGAACCACTGTTTTGTTTCCCCCCTCACCACACAGTGTAGATGTCATTGATGTCTCATTATCCTTATGCACTGTCTATCCTAGGTAGGGTTCAAACATCTTGATCAACTTACAAGCTTTCCTAAGGTGGTTTGCCTTGTTGCTTGGTTTGCAAGATGCCAAATACACCTGATAGCTTGACAGCACCTCATTTTCCGCTAAATACTCGATTGTACACAGTGACAACCCCATTACTACTATACAAAGCATGGTGTAGTGGCTGGGTGCATCTTTGTTTGGTTTACCTTCTACTTTTTTTGTTTGCAAGGTCCTTTCACTTTCTCCTGTGGATGGTCAGCCCAAGGTACAGTTTTCTTCCCTTGCTAGCCTTGGCCTTGTGCCAGTCATCTTTGTTATCAGAATCTAACTCAATGCTGACACCATAGCACTAGATCAGGACATCAACTGTCTCAGGGCAGTCTTGCTCAATAGCAGGGAACAGCACATGCTTGCTGGTTGTTGCAAAGTTTATTTCAATCAGAATTATGAGTGTTAGCCACAACCAGTTGCAATTATGTTCCAAGGTGATTGCAACTGATTGCTATTGAATGGAATTGCCAGTATCCATTATGACCAATTGCGACCGCTAAATGAACTTTGCGACAGTGTCCTCCTCACAAGCATCAAACAAGTCCAGGACATTCTCAAACATCTCCATATTGTCCTTGGCAATAGCCTGCAGAAGAATGTTGACACTGTTAGATAATTTTGGAACTTTGTAAGTCATTTTTAGGAGCATGTTGTAAGCCCAACACCCTTGGACTTACAATGTTCACACTATTTCATTATGGATACCACTGGCTTTGAAAGCAAACTCCATTCTGATCACTCCACCACCAATCCTGTCTACTGTACAATCTGGATTTTACTTCTATGAATCTTTTCTATATTTATCTTGCATTCTTGCTATGCACTTTTCTTGATACAACACCTATGGTATTCTATTGCCCATCCCTGTTTTATACATGCTTGCTCACTCAGTAGTTAACTTACCTCCTGATCTCTGCTCTCCTGTACTTCCTTCTTCTGTTTTCTGCAATACTCCATTGTTCTATCATCATCTGTCTAACTCTCAATGTTTGTGCTTTGGCGCTGTTCCACTTTTTTTTAATAACAACAAAGCAACATATTATTCAATTATCTTTTGTCTCATCTGCTGAACACCTTACCCACCCCAGAACTGATGGAACCCTGCGAGCTGCATACCCCCTGCCTCTGTTACTGTCTGTCTAGCCAGCAGCTTTACTTCTCGGGCTAGCCACAATGGTGGTGGACTTGCATTGCCTGGCAAAGCACTCAATATTGGCCTTGTACTTGTCACGTTTGTTGTCAGGGATGAGGTGGATAGTGAGTGTTTTGTAAGTGGCAGCATTGGGAAAGCTGTTAGTGCAATTCTTGGACCAATGGCCAGCAAAGAAGTGTCTACAATGTAGACATCCTTCATATTTATTGAGAAGCTTACATTTTTCATCTCCGAGTTTTGAGAGTCTGGGTGTGCCAGGGTCATGAGAAGCTGAGGATGCATGCAAGCAAGAGTGGGAATGAGAGGAAGAAGAAGGTGGAGCGCTATGCGCTGTAGGAGTTTTTCTGTAATTAGCAACAAGACTGTTCATGATGCCTGTCAACTGCATCTCAATGAGATGAATGCTATTGATCCAGTCAGTCAAAGAGAGCGTGCAAGGGAGCTGATAGACCTAAATTGCATTCTTGAGATTAAAATTCATGTGAGCTTGCAGACAGATGCGTATAGTAGTATCATTGAGGTAACCAGGACATTTACTGAGGAGGGCATCCTTTCTTATGGTATGGTGAGCATATTTTGTAAATTGGTGAGTACTTTGACTCTTGCTCTGGACCTTGTCTGCAAGCTTTACCTCCCAGCCAAAGGGGAGACAGTAAGCTCAAATCTTCTCAAAGAGATCATCAAGAGGCAAGGCTGAGAGTGTGGCCCACTGAGTGGTGATCCAATCCCTGATTGCAGAATTGTGGAAGGTGCATAGAAGTTGCTTGGAGGCTTTCTTCTTGTCAATGTCCTTGATCTCAATGTAGCCACAAAAAGCATCCTCAAACTCCTCCGCAACCTTGAGTGTGACATCACCTTTGGTTAACACAGGTAGATCTTTGGGCAAATCCTGTTTGACAATGGCACCGGACATTGGGTTGTAGTTGCATTGATACTTTTGGAGACAGCAAGACAAGTCTGAATCAGACCTGCTGTCATCCAGAAGATTGGTAAGAGGAAAAGGGGCATCTTTGATGGGCTGAGTGTTGTTGGAGGTTGCCTGAGACTCTGAGAGCACTCCTTCTATAAGAGCAAAGGAGATACCCCAAGCGGTCATCTGAGAGCAAGTCTGACAGATAGTAGAACAGAGGAAGACAGAATGGACAAAGGAGACAGAGACAGATGACAGATAATGGTTGTGTCTTGCCGGAGACATCATCCATTTTTGAAGAAATTGACAATTCTTCAGATAAGTGTGATGCACCCATGTCATCTCCCCCTCTCCCCCCCCCTTTTTTTTGGCTGTGTCTTCTCAACAGTCCTCTTGCCTCATCTTTCATCTGAGTTGACACACCCATTGACCACAGTTTGAATTTAGTTCTGATTAAATCAGACACGGTATTGCAATTGGGGTTATGCTTCAGGAAACTTCCAGAACCCTTAGATGTTTCAAATGTTTTATTGGGCTCTCTTTCTTTTCTTTCCCACTATGTTTTTCTTTCTCCTCACTCCCTTGACTCTTATTGGACTTTATTGAGAATACAAGCTCTTGTTGTAGATGACTTGGCTGTTCTTCTACTCTTGGGCAACCCATTTCTATCTCACAACCATCTTCTCATAGATCATGACCTCTGTACTTGCATTCCCAAAGATACCAATCTTGATCTTCTTGCACCACCCTCTGTTTGTGGTACTGCCTCTATTAAACCTATCCCCATTCCTGTTGACTAAAATTGTGTAAGTTGAGTGTTTTATCACAGCTCAAGTCGAACATGTCAAAAATTTGCTTAAAACTCGAGAAACATGCCACCTCTCAAGTTGATCTTTGCATAGTCATTTCTTCCATCCTGAATCGTATTCAGACCTTGCTTCCACTAACTTCAATTGAGAACACTTAGAACATCTTGATGTTGCAATATGCAAGAAATTTTGAAGACCATTTTCCAGCTGAGTTACCGCCCATCAGTACCCTTCCAACTGATGTATATCATTGCATCCAATTCAAAGACACAAATAAGACTATACAATCCCATTTATATTCTTGTCCCCTCAAGTGCAAACAAGTCAACACCTAGTGGCAGGCCATCTCTGCCCATCTGACAGTCCCTCCGTCTCCCCTGTTTTCTTGATTCCCAAGAAGGACCCTACCGCAAAACCGTGCTGGATAAAAAATTATTGTAAACTAATTAATAATTCCTTCCCAGATTAACACCCGTTGCCCCACATTGACAATATTCTTTGCAGCTGTGCAAAGGGTAAGGTTTTCAGAAAAATCAACACAACTAGTTTGTTCTTCCAAACACAAGGTCACTCTAACAATATCAAATATACAGCTGTTGCTACTCCACTTGGCCTGTATGAATGGGTAGTCATGCCTCAAGGTGGCCAAAACACACCTGCAACTCATCAACACCATATGTTCTCAGCACTCAGACACTTTGTTGGAAAAATATGTTATGTCTACCTGGACAATATCATTATTTGGTCCCAAATCATAAAAGAACACATCCACAATGTACAAACTGTTCTTGACGCTCTCAGAAAGGCAAGTTTCTTCTGTTTTCCAAAGAAGACTCCTGTTTGCTTCAGATATTGAGTTTTAAGGGCACCACATCTCTGCATTGGGGATAGAAGTTAATCCCACCAAGGTCTGCAAAGTCCTAGACTGGGTTACTTCCAGATCTTCTGGTGATGTTTTCTTTTTTCTTGGCCTCATTTGCTACCTCAATCAACTCCTTCCTGGTCTTGCTGAACATATGCACATCCTCACCCCTCTGACTTCAGAGGATTGCAACAGATGCTGACCCAGATGGGAGGCTGAACATCAATTTGCCTCAAGTTGATAAAACACCTCGTCACCAGCACCAAATGTCTTACCACCATTTCAAAACCATGATTCCTTTGACACCAATGGCATTTTTGTTTCTTGCAATGCAAGCAACAAGTTTGTTGGCGCATTTTTCTTCTCCTTTGGTCCAATGCTCAAAACTGCTCATCCAGTCACTTATTACTCTGCTCAGCTCAATGGTGCTCAACTCAACTACCCTTTACATGAGAAAAGATTGTTAGCCATCATAGAAGCACTCAAAAAATGGTGGGTTGACCTCTTAGGTGTGTTGTTCACTGTCCTTATTGATCATAAGATTCTCAAACATTTTCAAACTCAACCAGACCTCTTGCAATGTCAAGCATGTTGGTCTGAGTTCTTGCCTCAATATGAGTTCACAATCCACTATGTCAAAGGACAAGATAATACTGTGGCTGATGCCATGAGTTGCCCTCCTGCTGCTCCATTCTCTGGTTACCTCAAAAAAACATCCCATCTCCCTATTCTGCTTGTCTCCTTGGATACCTACATCTCTACCATCCTGTCCATTGTCTCTCATAATGATCTCATCCCTGACATCATTTGAGGCTACTCTACAAACCCCTGGTGTACAAAGCTGTCTTTGTTGAATAGCTCTGTTCCAAATCTTTGTACAGTTGACAAGCTTTGGTTCATAGGCAATCACCTTATTATTTCTTGTGTGCCCAACCTTCACAAGTATGTTTATCGTTTGGCACATGACATGCTTGGTTATTTTGGTTTTGACAAAACCTACGCAGCCATCCAAAAAAGCTTCTATTGGCTCAACATGCAAAGGAACCTTGAAAAGGCTATATCTCCTCATGTGCTGCCTGTGCATGCAACAAGGCCTCCACCTCTAAGCTATCTGGACTCCTCCATCCTCTCCCTTCACCAGACAAGCAAGGCGAGAGCATCACTCTTGATTTTGTTGGCCCTCTTCCATCCAAACACAGTTTTGATAGCATTCTTACTATTACTGACTGACTCAGTGCCAACATCTGTCTTGTTCCATGTTGTATGGATATGACTACCTCCAACTGCATCACACTCTTTTTTAACCACTGGTTCTGCAAGAATAGGATACCTTCCAATGTCATTTCTGACAGAGACCATCTCTTCACTTCAAAATTCTGGTGCACCCTTCACAAGCTCGCTGTTGTCAACCTGAAAATGTCGACTGCCTTCCACCTTCAGACCAATGGCAGCAGTGAACGTAGGAATAAAATCCTCATCTAGTCTCTTCAATATTTTGTTGAACATTGACAGAAGGACTGGGTTGCAGCTCTGCCCCAAGTTTGTTTTAACCTCATGTGCACTGTAAACACTTCCACAGGGTTCTCTCCCTTTCATTTATATCTCAGTTGTTCACCACAACTCATTCCCCCCATGCTTCCACTTGTTGCCTCCACTGACCTTTTCTTGGAAGACAATATCACCGCTATGCTACATGTCATTCAGTCCCTACAAAATAATATTGCTGATGCACACAACAGTCTAGTGGCCGCTAATACTTCTCAAGTGCCCTTCACAAATCTTCATCATCTTTCTGATCCCTCTTTTGCTGTTGATGATCTGGTTTATTTGTCCACTAAACATTGCAGACAGGAGTACTTATCCCATGGGTCCAAACATATTGCTAAGTTCATTCCTAGATACAACAGCCCTTACCACATCATATCTGCACACCCAAACATTTTGACTTACATGCTGGATGTTCCCAACGACTTGCATATCCATCCAACTTTCCATGTCTCTCAATTAAAAATGTACATTCCCAACAACAATGCCTTATTCCTCTCACACATTTGGATCAAGCCCACCCTTGTCATCAATGCTTCCAGCAAACAAGATTGGTTCATTGATTGTATCATTGAGCACCAAAGACACAGAAGAAGTTATCAGTTCCGTGTCCGGTGAAAAGGCAAAGATGAACACACCAATTGTTAGCTACCATGCAGCAAACTCAAAGATTGTAAAACCCTCAATTCTTACCTTACCAACATTGGAAGTCTTCAGCCAGAAAGGGGAGGAGTGTAAGCCCAATGCCCTTGGACTTACAATGTCCACACCATTTCATTTGGAATACCCCTGGCTTTGAGAGCAAACTCCATCCTGATCACTCCACCACCAATCCTATTTGCTGTACAATCTGGATTTTACTTCCATGGATCTTTTCTATATTTATCTTGCATTCTTGCTATGCACTTTTCTTGATACAACACCTATGGTATTCTATTGCCCATCCTTGTTTTATACATGCTTGCTCACTCAGTAGTTACCTTACCTCCTGATCTCTGCTCTCCTGTACTTCCTTCTTCTGTTTTCCGCAATACTCCATTGTCCTATCACTGTCTGTCCAACTCTCACTCCCACTAAGAACAGCCTCTAGTGTAGTGTACCGGACCATACCGGCATGTACAAATAGAGTAGGTCGTCAAAAAACTATGTCAGCACATATATCACTACATAAATGAGACAAATGGTAGAGCGAATGTAGTGTCATATACTGCTATATATTGAATATATGAGGCCGTATGTTGCAATATGTGTGCGCCTGAGCGGGTATATTCACGCTTCGTATACCGGAAAATACGTGAAATTTCATTCGCGTATCCTACGGTACATCACGATATACAGCTACTATCGACCTCCTCCTCGCCCCCTCGCCCCCTCGCCTCCTCCGCCCCGTTTACGTGTCATAGAACAACGAGCTAGCGATGATGGTAGCAATAACACCGGCGGTGTTATTGACCCAGATTTTGTCAGAGATCTGTAGGCGCGGTCAGCAGGTTCGGAAACCGAGTATATAGACTTACAAGCTTCTCAGTGTCGCCATTGTACTTCTGTATGTGCTTGTTAGAACAGGTTGATGGAGATGACAATTAAAATATGTACCTCTTGCCCGATCTCGCCCAGAGCCTCCCACCATTGATCGAAGACCTCGATAGTGGGTTGGCCCTTTTTGATGATATAAAGGTGCTGCGCCAGCGTTCTCGCACGAAGTGTCAGAGGCAGGGCGATAGCACAGAGTAAATAGATACTTACTTGCCTGAGTGCACTTTTGCAGGTTTCATAGCCTTGAGGCGGGCGGTGGCGGTGCTTGCTGTCTTGCTGGCCCGAGTAAGCCTAGGCGCTGTCGTCCTTTGCGCAACGGCAGAAGCGGGAGTGGGAGCCGGGATAGGAGCAGGAGTGGGAGCCGGAGAGGGGACGGCAGTGGGAGCAAGAGTTGGAGTGGGCGCAAGAATGGGCGTGGGTGCGGGGACTGGAGTGGGCGCGAGGATGGGCGCAGGTGTGGGCGTGGGTGTGGGCACAGGTGTGGGCGCAAGGACGGTCGCGGGTATGGGGACTGGAACAGGAGCCTGAATTGGGGCAGGCGTGGAGATGGTTCCAGGAGAGGAAATCGTGGAGATAGGGCTGGGAATGGAGAGACGACCGGGAGAAGAAGCGGGGAGATTTGATACAGGTTGAGCTGAGGTAGGAACACGGGTGGATCCAGAGGCTGGTTTGATATGGGAGCCTGACGCTTGGCTTGGGCCGACAGAGGGCAAGCGGGGAGCACTCAGTTTGAGGGAAATTAGTAGCGTGAGATGTCATTGAAGAGGATGACTTACAATGGGCTGCCGACTTCGGGAATCGACACCTAGCATGCCATAAGTCAAAGCGAATACAAAAGAGCAAAGTAACAATGTACCAGGCCATCAGACAATCTCATTCTGTCCGTGTCCTCTGCGTCATCGTCGTCTGCTCCAAACTCTGCGGCTTTGGCAGCGTTGAGCGCGAAGTCTTCTGCGTATGCATCCCCGGTATCTTTCTGCTTGCCCTTGTCTTGGGCTGAGATTGGACGAACCTCGAGGGCGGGAGGAGCTGTTGGTTCTTGCTTCACCTGGGCAGCAGCAGCGGCAACCTCTGCTGCCTTCTTCTCCCGTTCGTGTTTGTTCTGCATGAAGGAGGGATATCGGAGGATGCAGATACGGTCAATCTTCCAATTGTCCTCTGATGCGAGGATCCAGGGGAATTTAGCGCCGAGTTCACCTATAAGTAACTTGATGGCATCAGTCGAGGCCCCACCCCATGAGTCCGGGGCCGCGTTCTTGAGATGCAGCGTATTCCAGACCCTCCAGCAAACTTTCGTAACCTTTGACATCTCCTCCTTCGAGATGGGATGCCCCTCCTCCGTCTCCAGGAAGGGAAGCTGGCTGTTGATGATGCCACGAGCGATAATCTTTGGCGACTCGATCCAGTCTTGATATGTTCGCTGCTTCCACCAACGGACCTTGGGGAAGTCCACGCCCGATAGCGTTGAAGCCTGCGGAGCTCGAGTGTCGAGCTTGATCCGCTTGGTGGGAGGGCCATCTTTGGTGGAGACAGGGGAGACAGTTGAAGGGGAGGAATAGGTGGGCTGGGTCGTAGTGGGCAAGGACTGGGTAGTAAGGGGACTGGTTTGCGCTGAGGCAAACATAGATGCGAGGCGAGCAAGAGATTTTCTGTGAAAAGAAACAAAATGAGCGCATATATTCGAAGGAAAAAAAGACTTACACGTATAGCTGGTTACAAGAATTCAGAGGTGTTCTGGGCCTCTAAACGCGAGTTCGCGTTTTGTAGAGCAATGGTCTCCTGTTGAGGGAGCATATACGAAGGCTGTAAGAGTATAATACAAATTAGTAAGTATGGAAGAGAAAAGAAAGCTGACTCACGTCGATATGATTGTTTGAATGAATGCCAGCGTTTTGAAGAGTATGAGAGGGCCAAGAACGAGAGTGATACAAGGTGGTGTCAAGCGGAGAGTCGTCAGAAGGTGGCAGTGAGCTCAAGAAGTCGGCAAGGTTCGTGTTCGGGCCGGAGAAGTCGTTGGTGGATGGGAGAGAAGGGAGGTGGTTGTGGGCGTCGTAGACGGACATTTATGACAAGTTATTACAGAAAAAGAGGGGATGGGAGGTGGGCGTGGATATATGCGGACGAGAAGGAGAGACAAGGAGAGACAAGGGAAAGAGAGACGCGTCAAGGTCAAGGACTTCATTCGATCGAGGCCATTTTCCCACGTGCTTCGATCGAAGCATCGGACTTAATCTCGGCTAGATAAAATGAAGTCCTCGACTCAGCTCCCTCTATTTGCCTTCCTTCCCTCCCTCCCGTTTTTATGCGCACAAAACCAACGTAAGTCGTCCAATATATTGTATTCATATATTTCTGACATAGAGCTATAGACTAATGGCTCAAGTCAACTACGCCAAACCCGCTCCTTTGACCACGCCGAGCAACTCGGTCATCTCGGTCAACATCACCGAGGCTGTGGCCAACTCAGTCATGCTCGATCTCTACAAGGGAAATCGTCAGCTCATTACGCTGACTGATGCCCATAAGCACACTGGGGTGAGTTTCCTTTTTTTTCCGGCTTGTTTTGTTGCTCATATCCTTGTCTATAGCATTTACTTCTCAAGATCATCGACACACGTCGCAGTCGCATGGCTGCACACGTTCTCGCATCCTTCCCTCTCTTGAGGAGAACTCCCTCCACTCCGATGCCCTCCCAGCTCGTTCAGCACATCTGCGCGGCCTCCGTCGAGGTCGGAGTGCGCTCGCCCCGCAGGAGATCTAAGAGGCTCATTGCAAAGGGTATTACGAAGTACCCAGCATAATTTGGGTCAGAAAATGTGCATATATGCATGTCTAACTAATCTCTTGGTCCTTTTATTCATGTACTGATGCACAACATGTACTGACTGCGCTCCTTTACATCCGAATATTGTGTAGCAATCGATGTATGTTATAAAACAATGTCATTTCTTGCTCTTGGAACGAAAGCATGTGAATTAAACTAAGTCTAATAGTCATCCTCATTGATAATAAGTCCATCATTAGCACCAGTTTCCTCTGGCTCGTCCATTCCTCCAATTCTCAGAACGTCGAGCCCAAGCTTCCCCATAGCAAAATAATGTGTTGTTTCGTCACCTAGTGGAGTGAGCTTATGTGGCATCATGGCCACAACATACTTAATCGTCTTGACATTGATGAGTCGAAGCCCAGCATCGCCAGTATGCGAACAAGATACTAGCTGCCCATGTGAAAGCCCCAGTACTGCTGCGTGCGGCTCAGAGTAGATTGACACGAGTGCCAGGCAGCTCGTCTCGTCCACGTGAAAGTCGCCATTAGGAAGCACCAAGGGAAGCTGTAAGAAATAGAAAATCTCGGCGAATCGATCTTCGCCTTCATACAGGACCTATAGAGTGTTAGAACTCGAGTGAATGTCCAAAATTTCCTTACCTTGATGTTTCGAGAACGACGTGTGCATCGGGCATTTAGTGATTCTCCCCAGAGAGACCGAGTGATTTGGCCAGTAGGCAACTTAAGACGAGCCCAGCGAATAATGCGAACCAGAGCAACGCGAGTAAATTCTAGAATAATAGCCCGCTCACATTCACGCAGCGAACCGAGAGATTTCTTGTCCTTCTTGAACAGAAAGGTATAGCCACCACCGAGAGAGACAGAGCCAGTGGGATCGTGTTCATCCTTTGAAGGTGCCAGAGAAGGGTACATTGCCTTGAGGGCGTTCATTTGAGCTCGCAAAAGGCCTTGCTCGGCGAGATTAGCGAATGGGTTCGACGGCTGACGCATCTCCTCTTTCAGGTTACCAATCGTTCGCTCCATGGGGTACTGCGACGAGCAAATGGGAGAGCCGACACAAGCGGCTTCAGCAGCCAGATGGTGGGTGAGATGGACGCATGGTCGGACGAAATGAAGTTGATTCTTCTGCTGCCTGTAGTATAGTTCTTCGAACTCGAGCTCCCAGTCGATTAGTGTCCTTCGAGCATCGTCTAACTGTGCCGGAGTAATACTACACTGGTGCATTATTCGGATCCCCTTAACAAAGCGGCAGAAGTTCTGCCAGTACTCGAACGGAAGAACCCCAAATAAGAGCCCCGGGCAAAGACCATAGATCCAGATGTTGTTCTCCTGTGCTTTGTAGCCTGAGTTCCAAGCCTGCTTGGGGTTACGAGGCAGTTTGCCATGAGATGATGGAATGTGCTCATGTGCTGCGACAACAAGAGCACCATGAGATACCCAGGTATCGCCCTGTAAGACCGCCCAGCCCCAAGTATTAACGTCGTCAGTAGTATGCACAAGAGTTTTGCTTCCGCACCATAGATTGACCCATAGACTGGGCATGTTGGCGCCGGTGTAATGCATGAGCTCAGAGGTAAAGTTCTCGGGGATGCCGAGTATCTTGTCCGGCTGTAGACCCAGCAGAAGACTCGGACCAACGATCCCAGTCTCGAGGCGGTTCTGTGCAAAGCTAGCGAGAGTATGAGAGCCCATGACAATTTTTAGTTTCTCAACATATCTTGCCGAGGAGCTCGCCAAAATACTCCACGGATCGATGTCGCCTCGAGCGTCGCAAACCCAGTTAGTCGGAGCCAAGAGAGCTGGATAGTAAACAGACCCGGTGATGCGCCGGCCGTAGAGCTTGCAGTTCATGCGACAGCCGTACTTACCACCGTGATTGACCATATTACTATAGCTTATGAGCCTGGGACCCTAGCACGAGAACAACAAACAAGAACAAGTTGAATAATCGCCTTGTAGATGCGTCCCAGAGAGGCATAGGCTCCTTCTGGAGCGCAGAGACGTGGTGCATACCTGTAAATAAAAACAAGGAAAGGAACTTGGGCTTGTTGGGCCCCGGAATGACACCGCCCGGAAGGACATATCTCTTCTTGTAGCGATGTTCGGGGGATAGATCAAGAACAATCCATGTGTAGATCGTGACAGAGGAGGCCTTTTTCTCCGTGAGCTGGGCACCGTCAATCAATAGCATCACAAATGTGTCGTCCATCTTAATTTTACCGCTGCGAAGGTCGTCTAAAAACGCTGATCCTAGCACATGTTAGTTAGGGAATTTGAGAATGTGAATGTATGCATGCTGTTACCAGTGAATACATCATCGTATACTCTCGGAAGACGCTGAGGATTCTGTCTAATCTCCTTGATAATCTCCCGAGTGCGATTGTGCTTGTAGTGCATCTTCTGTGCCGTCTCCTGATGTCACCAGAGTGCCTGGACCTGGGGGCCAAGAAGATATGTCGTGCACTGTAGGCGAGGTACTTTCTTATGGCCGTTAGACCGCTGCAATTTCTCCATATTATAACGTGGTTCCCCGCAGTCCGGACAGTCGTTGAGATTTGCCCAGTCTCCTGTGAATGCTGCACAAGATCTTACGCACATGTCATCGTGCACGGCCTCGATGCCAGTGAGCGTTGCCAGAGTGTCTTTGGTGCCTTCGAAGGAGGGAATGGCGGTCGTAAAACATTTGTTTATAGCGTCACGTATCTTGTAGAACGTATCCTCGGGAGCGTGCTCAACCACTCCGAGCATTCGAAGGGCCAAGAGTTCTTTTTTGCAGTCGATCTCAAGAGGTGTAGTTGGTGGGTTTCGAAGGCGGTTGAGAGCGTGGCCTTTGAGGCCAACACCATCGTCCAGTGTAGCGCTTCGGAGACGAGTGATGAAAGACATCTCCCTCTGTATACTATCCAGAGGAGATCGAGAGGCGAGTGCGACGAAATCTTCTAGAGAGGCGAGTGGACTTGTAGGCTTGGAGGGGGAAAGGGGACGTGGAGGCGGTGATAGTATCCGAGTCCTCTCAGTGTCCTGTAGTGATATTGGCTGTTTGATTGGTGTGGTTAAGTTAGTCTGATTGCGTTCATTCCACCTGTCTTTGCTATGGTCAGCCACAGAACTCCTAATGTCCATGGCATGGACATCTAGAGGCGGGCGGGTGTCATTCTGACTGGCGTCCTATGTTTATTATAGTAACGTTAACTGTACATCATAATATGAATGAAATCAATGGCTTGACATGCACCTGAGATGTATCATCCTGAGCCGCCTGTTTCCTGCGTTGCCTCGAGGTTCTCGGGAGGGGTGGAAGACCTCTGACCAGGTCCACTGCTCTGTCTGAGAGCATCACATTCCGTATGACCTCCTTTTTGGTATCTGGAGCGTGTTTGAGGTGCCTGTACCACGTCGGACGTGTGACTGGCGTGCGTCTTCCGTGGCACCAGCGCGAGCAGACGCATAGATGGTCCTTTTCTGCCGGTTGCCTAGCCATGTCGAGAGACGTCCTGCGCGTCTGCGAGCGCGTCTGCAGTGCACTAAGACACGAGCACGCGTACACAGCACAGCGACCACTGTGCGAGTGCGCGTGTTCGTATGTAGTGCCCTCCGCAAGCTGCTAACATACAGAGAGAGAGATGAACCATATATAGAATGTATACGCGATCAAGCCCTGCGCTGACCAAAAATAGAACCATATTCCTCGGTATCAGCTATCTACAAATTAAGTACATGCGGGTATATCGGTGACAATCCGGTATGGCCCGGTATCCCATTATAGATGCTGTTCTCATTGTGTCTCACTGTTCACACTTTGGTGCTGTTCCACATGTTCAGTGTTGTCTGACATGTTACAGAGGAAGTCATGTCCTTCATGTCTAAATTGCAGGGCTTATTGGGCTGCCTCCCATCTTCATCATTTTCATTATCAATGCCAAAATACCCCATTTCCGCCTCAGAATCTCCTGAATTGTTTCTTTCTGCAAAAAAATGCTCAACATTGTGTGCTGCAAGGGTGATATAACTACTTATGAAGCTGAGATTGCCCATGTTGAATTTATCTTGTTTATCTTCCTTGATATACTGTTTTTTGGCAATGTCAGCAATGAGTTTTGTTGCTGACCAACAGCGCCCCTGTATGACAGAAAACAAAGGAGAAAAGCCTGTGACATATAGGTAAGAATTGGACCACAACAAGGACCAAAAATCCTACCTGTGTGCTTGCCACACCTATCTGTGTCTTTGACAGGCTGATATACAGTTACACGCAGGGCTATGCTACCCTTCTTTAGCTGCAGGCACAGCTGAATCACCTTTGCATTGTCACCTGCATATCACACCTTGTAAAGCTGGTTGTACAGCCATGCAAGCCCTTCAAAGGTGTCCCATCCCAAATGTACATCGCCGGCAACAAAAAGTTGTATTTCTCCTTGGGCTCATTGCCAAAACCCATTGGGGGAACATGCCCTGCCTCTGGTATACTGCCAAATCCTCCTCTTCATTTGAATCAGCATGAAGGTCCTTGTACCTCTTGACCCCAGCAGCAACTATTGTCTCATATAGCTCAGCAAGGTATGCAGATGCTGCCTTGTGCTCCTTGCACTCTTTCACCCTTTTTGCACAATCTTCCTCAGACTCAGGCTCTTCCTTTTTTGCCTTGGCTAGCTCACACTTGATACATGCAAACTCCTGCTCCTGTGCAGATGACCTGGAGCTGACCTTAGAGATGTTTTCCTTGTTACTCTCCTCTTTGAGTTGCTTGGCAACAGCAAACACAACCCAATTAAAAAGTGTCTATTTGCCTGGCTCATTGCTTGGGTTGCACAACTTACAATTTACATTTTTGCCCAGCTTGATCAAAGAGAACGCAAGGTCCTGTACATTCACAACTGATGTCTCAAAGGCATTAGCTGGTGTAAAGTTTACAATGGATTAATACTTCTTTGATCTACATGTCATAAACATACAGATAAAATCCACATCCTGGAACTGACACACTTGTACATTCACTGCGAAAACTAGTTTTTGATTGTGTCCTCTTTCTGCGTGTATAGAGTGCCTACTCAATATTCCAGTCCTATTGCAGAATAACAGAATCGGAGTTCGGGCTATTTTGTGATTCCGAAGTCCAACATCTATTCGTTCACGCACATGCTTGGAATATGTCTTATGTTACCGACGACCGAACGCACGATGCCTAGTAGCCCTAATCGTGCGTGTATCTAAAATGGAGACATGATCTATCATCGGTGCGCGGATGCACAATACACTGAACTTTCAACACCAGGCTTATTGGACGAACTTGAAGCTTCAAGCAGAAGCAGCTTGATGAAGAACCTCCACTGCGTTAGCTTCTTGGAGCACAGACGGCGATGTTCCGACTGTCTTCTTGAGCAATTCTTTCTTCCAGTAAGTAAATGGTATTCTAGTTGATATAAACCTGACACTCTCAATGTCCTGAGCATTCACAGATCACACGTCCTATCCTCTCCAATCCTACTCCCCCCAAGGTTCCCCCATTCTCTCAATGCGCACCTCTACTCTGCCTGCTCTCCCACCTATCATGTCTAACACCCCCATCAACCCCGTCATTCTGTCTCAGAGGACCATGAACCACATCAACGACAGGTGGGAAACTATCGCTGTCATGGCCTACAGGCCTGGAAAGATCGTACATCAATTTCCCCATTTTACTGTTCATTCATGATAACTAACAATCACATACTCTTCCTCTTCATAGGTTGTTGAGGTCAACCCGTTCAGCCTGAATGTCAACATTGACGTCTTGAAGACCAATGCCTCGGAGGACCCTTGTGCTGGCAAGCCTCCAATGTGCATTGACCCATTTGCACTACTTGGCGAGACTATTGCACAGTTCACCATCAACAGTCAAGCTCTTTTCCAAGGTGTTTGCACCTTTCAAGCGCACCAGGCTGGACTTTATGTGAGTGGTCAGCAGTCGTCTAATTATCCCTCTCATGCTAACCTCATCACTTACAGGTCGTCGAATTCGACCTCGACTTGGACAAGCCAATCTTGTCTGTGAACGAAACCAAGGACGGTCTCCAGTACCTTCCCTGTGGGACTGGGTGGACCGACTCTGAGAGTGAGCAGGAAACCAAGAACCAGGTAAGTGAATTGCTACATTGTCTTTATTCGGTTTTCTCTAACTTCTATCTACAGAAGCGTGCCAAGGCGCCGTCGAAAAAGGTGCCCTTGAAAAAGCCACACAAGGCTAAATTTGCTACTAGCCATGCGTCTTCCTCAGGCGGTTCCTCGTCCTCGGCTTCGACTTCTACCGGAACCAGAACATCTGCTAGACTCTCAGGCAAAGCAAAGGCATCCGCGTAGTCATCCATGCCAAGGATTTAGTTAGACGTGCCTGGAGTGTAACCGTAAATACCTAGGCCTTAGGCCTTGAATTCATTTTCTATATACATCCAATCAAGTTTACAAAATGACCTGAATCCGCGTGAACGTTTGAACGCTCCTCGGTCATGAACAAATCCTTGTTTGAGAACAAACCCTTTTCAGAAAGCGATGTCAACAATGGTCCCTGTATCTTCTAAAGTGTGCCAGTTCTATTTTGATCGCTGTGATTCCAGTAAGTTTCAGGTGTTGGCATGCACGGCGGCAGCTCATTGCTCGGCCAAGCATTCTCAAGCATCTTCCATGGTATGTGCCTTCTTTCTTAAATTGCTGCATCGCGCATTCCACCCCGTATTTGATCTCTGGCATATGGTCCTCATAGCACGCTTATAATCTCAGTACGCGAAGATCCTTTGCCTAGCATCATTCTCATCCTATACCACCACCACCTACGCACCTCACACCATTTCTATGTCAAACCCACTGTTATATTCAAGTGTCACCATCAATGGTCATCAAGATCGCTCAACTGTCTTCAAAGATATCACCAATCGAGCAGGTCTTGTTGTAAGTTTGATATCTTGTTCACAAAGTAAACTTGCTGATGCATATTGGATAGCTAATCGACGTGATTCAGAGTAGCAACGAGATCACCATGATGCTCCGGGCCTCCGAGGTCATGGAGCCCCTCCGCTGTGGAGAGGATCCATTCATTGCCAACTGGTCCCTCGAAGGCAGCGAGACCATTAGCAAGTACACGTTTGATCGCTGCATCGACCGCCGGTGTGTCCTGGGGTTTGAGGCTTTCAGGGCTGGGGTCATCGTGAGTACAGTACGTTAACTATATGTTTAGCTTTTCTGATGGTTTTTAGGTCCTCGAGATCAACGTACTCAGCTGCCTGGTCGACGTGCGTGTCAAGAAAACCCCAGCAACTACTCCCAAGAGCCTATCTACGGTTGCTGCACTAGTACTCTAGCTTTTTGGCCCTCCCTCTCCGCAACGATTTCCTTCAAACCGACCCAAACCAAGACAATGTTGCAAGCCTACGCCTTTTGCGTCAAACCACGCCAGCACCTCTGGCTTATCATTGGCCAGCTTATCATCAGCCAGCTCGGTGTCATCATCAGTCAGTTCATCAAAGCCTTTAACGAGGAGCGCGTCCAGGCTATCTTCAGCTATCGAAGCAGCAGCCAAATGGTCGAGGATCGTGCTGGGCGAGGACAGGGAAGCTGAGGAGCAAGCTTAAGAGTGAGTCGGAAGCGGGCTTGGACATAGTATCATGATCGACTACTTCAACTTTCTTTATTTTCCTGGGATGGTTATTATACTACACTACTGGTACCATGTGTTTCCGGATCACCCATTTGATGAATGAACATATAATTGAAAATGTAACACTTGTGAAGATGTTTCCCTAAGTTAAAATCAAGACGCTAAGTCAAAATCAAGAACACGTGACTCAGCCACGCACGTCGTGTGCAGCTTCAAGTCCGCACCGCTTTGGATGTTCACATCGCTATGCCCACCTGCAACTGCGAGACCAATCGCTGCAGTGGGAAGCTCATCTCTGCTGCAGAGGTGTCGGCACACGAGAAGGCGGACCTCCAGAGGTCCACCGCCAAAGCACAAGCCCTGCACCAAGCCCGGGATAGACTGCTGCCGCCTCAACCACCTCTGCATGCTCATCCAGAACAGGTCCACCCCACCTACTACCCCATCAACTACTCGCAGGACAAGCTCTACACACCTATCGTATCCCACCATCCTTTCTCTACATCTGACGACCACCAGTTGTACGAAGACCCAACTCTATACGAAGCTTACACAGATTACTACTACGAGCAGGGGGCTGCCATTCCTTATCACCTCGAGGGTGATGAAGACAAGGATGAGGGCAAGGATGAGGGCGAGGGCGCTGAAGAGGAACAAGAACAGGGTCAGTGGGTAAGTCTACATGCTGAAGACTTAGGCCCGGATCCCTTCAAGGTCGAAGACTCATTTTGCCTGGAAGATAACCATCACTCCCTCTACTCCATCAGTCCGCTCAACCTTGCCTTCTCAATGCTAGTCGCCTGGCTTCACCTAAGCTATCACCTCCCTGTCAGTGCATGCAACATCATTTTATCTGTCACAATTCTTGTTCTCGTTCGACTTGGTGTCAGCCATACAGATCTCCCGTTCAAGACACTCCAGTCAACAAACATCCTCCTTGGCATTGACAGACCCATCTGTCTCCTTGCAGTTTGCCCTTGTTGTCAGGACGTGTACCCTTCGGCGTCATCGGAACACGTGCAGGAGATCTGTGTCGAGTGCAATACCCCCTTATTTCTCTCCTCTCATATGGCGCGAGGCAACAAGCGCCTTAGGGTTCCAGTCTTCAAGTATCCATCCCTTCCTCTGTCAACACAGATTCGCACGCTGCTCAAGCTGCCTGGTATCGAGGGACTTCTAGATGCATGGAGGGTCAAGGAGCAAGCTCAAGGCACATACATGGACACTTGTGATGGTGAGGTCACCAAATGCTTGAAGGATCCCGCTGGCAAACCCTTCTTCTTGAACGCGTTCAACAAGAGGAATGGTTCTCATGGTGAGCTACGAATTGGTGTGAACCTGTCATTGGATTGGTACGTTGCTGTCTTGTTCATTCGTCTAGTCTCTAATGTACATTGCTAGGCTTTCATACATCCGAAGCAACACCGCACCTTCACACACGTCCGGTCCTGTATCCTTCTCGGTTTGCAACTTACCACCGGAGTATCGGTACTGCACCGCCAATGTCATGTGCGTTGGAATCCTCCCCGGGCCCAAAGAGCAGACTGGCAATCAGGTGCAGCGGTATATACGCCCTATCGTATCAGACCTGCTTCGGCTATGGAGATATGGCCTTGTGGTGCCAACGGAATCATGCCCCAAAGGTACGTTGATTCAATCATGTAGCTTCTTCATGTTTGTGATGTACCGGCCACTAGGGCGCCATGTACATGTCATACTTGTTGCAGTTGTTGGCAACAAAGCAGCCGCTCACAAGGTGGGTGGCTATGGCTCACACTCACACACAAACTTTGACACCCTCTGCTGGATATCTATATCGAACAAGGCAATGCCAGACGCCTTCCGCGAAGGAGGTACGTGTTTCTTTTTTGCATGGTGGTCGCTCATAACAAATGTCTTAGTGTTTCCCACAAGGACAGACCAGGAGCAGCAAGAACTTGGCGAACTCTACAGGAACCTCCCCAATCAGGCAAAGCGCGCTAAGTTTGCTCACAATCACGCAACACGTTTCTCTCAGCTTTCACGCCTGCCTTACTTCGATCTTGTCAAGCAGATCGTCATTGACCCGATGCATAACTTATTCTTAGGTAAGCCCTCTCCCGCTACAACTCATTCTTCCAGCGTTGAATGTGCCATCATAGGTGTTGTCAAGACTCATTTCTACAACATCTGGGTTCAACACAAGATCCTTTGTAAACAACATGAGCTGGCTGACATGCATCACATGATAGCGGATGTGGGTATCATTCTCATTCCTGTTATTGCGTACTTATCAACCCTATGTCTATGTAGTTTATTGTTCCAACCTCCTGCGGAAAACTCCCTGTTGAGTTTGGAGAACCAGCTGGTGGCTCACTTACTGCTGACCAGTGGATGCTGCTTTGCACCATTTACAGACCAGTTTTGGTATGTTAGTCTCATTGTTGTAGGTATACTGATGGCCGTGTCATCTCTCTAGATCCCCCAAGTGTGGGACCTGAACATACCTCAAGGTGACGCTGACAAAGCTCTTGTCACCCGTTGCGTCACCATGATTGCCTGTCAAGAAGCTGACAAACAGGCCATCACGGCAAGGAAAGCCTCGCAGAAGGCAGCAATGAAACAGGCCAAGGAACTCGGCCCTGAAGCACATGAAGCTGAAAAGCTTCGTCAAGAGGAGGAGAACCTCACGGAGAGCCAACGCAAGGAGACTGAGAAGTTGGAAAAGAAGGCCAAGAAAGCTAAGGAGAAAGCCGAGGTGCGAGCTCGAAAGAAACAGGTGCGTGTTACCATTGCTGGTTTCGTCTTTTAACACCGGTGTGTTGGCCAGCAAAATCGCAAGCGCAAGGCGCCTGGCGGAGATCCTGAGCCCGAGCCCTCAGTGTCCGTGGGCATAGATGAAGGTGATGATGAAAATGACAAGGACAAGGACAACAGTGTTTTCTCCCTTCACCCGCAGGATCCCATCCACTTTCTGCAGCTATCGCAGGCATTGCAGATCCTGCTGAGGCGTCAACTGACTGACCTGGACATCACTTGGGCCACCAATCTCATCTGTCTATACACATCTGAGCTTCTTACCCTCTACGGCACAGCCACCATCAAGCCAAATCACCACTACGCAACGCATATCGGGGAGTGTGTTCAGAACTTTGGGCCCCTTCACAATTTCTGGACGTTTCTCTTTGAGCGGCTGAACTGGGTGCTCAAGTCTTATAATGTCAACAACTGCAACAAGGGCAAGTTAGAGATGACGTTTTTCAGGGAATTTCACAGAACATGTGAAGTTAGCCAGGTGGTAAGTGATTCTAATATCTCATTGAATTAAAACATGGACTCAATATCTACAGGTATGTGCAGCTGCAACGATGCCTCCCAATTCAGTTCCTGCACAGGCAGCAAGAATGATGCTCAAGGTAACGCAGGAGGAGCGAGGCACTGTCGCTTCGCTCGGTGCCCTATCAAAGGACCTTGATGAGGCCCATGAAGACGGTACTCACTCCACCCCCAGCTGCTGTGTTTTGTCACTGACAACTGTTTCTCATTTAGCTGGTGTTAACTACCAGCTCAGCGCTCAGTGCGAACAGCATCTCATGTCATCAGATACTTATCGTCTTATTGCTGCTTACGTTAACTCTCATCATCCAGAGCTGCCCGTCCACTGCCACGGATCCATCACTTCCTCTCCTAACAGCCTTCCTTTGACTGATGTAGCAGTTTTCCACCAGTATGCCATACTTCGGAGCAAATGATACTCTGCATCACGCGCGTGTGGATCCCTACAGAACTCTCTTGTTCGTGCAACAATCCAAACACCCGGACGCAGAATAATCGATGCATTCAGAGAGGTGTTGGAGATCTTGGATGTTTGTCGGCCTTCAAACACCAAGGAAGCAGTGTTCCATCTGGTGCGTGTTGGTTCAAGCCATGGCTGGGAGGTTGTCCACCTCTATGGAAAGACATGTAAGTGTTACTTTGAATGGACATCAGTGGTCTAATGACAAAGGCAGAGAACGAGTGCAAGTGCACTTGTGGGAGCTTGGCGAGTATGTATCAGACCGTGATCACGAGCAGCCATCTATTATCACAGTTGAGGATATCATTGGTCAGCTGGCAATGACTACAGTTTCCATTGGCCCATCTCACTCTAAGGTCTGGGCCACCATCAAGCTTTCAAAGGTATGTCTGATCCATTATCATTTCTGACAGAAGCTAAACCACGGAACCCAGTAATTATCTACGTAGTACACGCCAATCCGGAACATCTGACAATCTATTGACTCTGTGACTCCCTATTTACCTCACCCTCCAGCTGGGTGTCCTGCAACTGGGTCTGCACCTCACGTGTGGCGTACATATCTTCTTTCCACCTCTCCAATTCAGCCAAGTGCTGTTCATCCAGCTCTGTCAAAGCACCGGGTTCGAGGATAGAGCAAAAGGTACGTAACCAATTATTCCCCTGCAGCATCTTTATAGGGCCGTTGATCTCTGTCCACCGTGGGTCGACCATCAACTCAAATGGGAGCGTGGGCTTACGCTTGATCAAATGAGAACCACACCACATGAGCATGGAGACCAGTGCGTCAAGCGTCTTCTTTGCATCCGTCTCATCTAATTGTGCGCGCTTCCTCGCCGGCTCTTCGCTGGACTCCTTGTATGCGATCACCGACAACCACTGCAGGAAGGCAACAAGCTTGCACAAGGTAAGAATTTGGGTAATACAGAGACGATACAGCACTCACCTCGATGCTTCTCCACTCTAACACAATACCCATGCGAGCCTTCAACCCAATCTTGGACTCGTCGCGTCGCCACTTCAGGTCCTCTGTCATAATCCCCTCGTCACAGGTCTCTTGCTCTGTGCAGAAGTCGGTGTTGACAACAGTGATGGCATTGGGGAACAGGTGCTCAACCTTCTTGGTGCCAAGGCGTCTGGCGTGAGCTACCTGCAGCAAGGTAAGCCAATGAGTACCAAGTGTAGTGATCGTGACTCACTGTCTGGCATTGTCCCCGGCGTCTGGCCCTGATTGTCCTCCCCAAAGCGTGGTCACTGCCCTCAGCCGTGCTAGAAATAAAGTAGCCGCTAGTGACTGCATGGATCACTGTAGCCTTGAAATTGTCATCGCTCAGCTCGGCTTTTCCATGCTTCCGCTGCTTCTGCAAAGGAATGCAAGGTAAGTATGCTCTGGACGGCCAAAGACATAATGACAACCAGCTCGTCCTCATATACATTATCTGCAACTGTTTGGATAAAGAGATGATTGTTACGGTCGTGAACACTACCCTTCCAATCAGGACGCCATCATCGAATTGTTTCGTCGCTGTCATTCTCTTCCTCGTAAGGGCGTCCATCAGCAAGAGGCTTTACCTTTTCATGGAGCTCATCTGACCTGCCATCACGGGACAAGGACTTCTTGAGGCCGCACAGGATCGCGAACGACTTATGTACTTCTCTCTGGGTGGATTGTAAGCTCATCTAGATTGCATAGGGCTAGGGGACTGACCTTCGCGTCCTTATGCGTGTTATTCCCCTTCCCTTTCTTCGTCTCACTCTTGCTCTGCCTCGCCACCGCCTGTGCGTTAATTGTGGCTTGCTGCTCCTCGAGCCAGGTGATGACCTGATCCATGAGTTGGCACGTCTCCTTGGCACTCACTAGCTCCTTGGCCTGTTCCTTGACCATATTGGAGAGAGCGACCAGTCTGGAGCAAAGATCATTGATTTCAGAAGGAGCGGGGTCCTCACCTGCACCAGGGTATCCAAAATAGCCATGGGTGTGATCAAGACGTGGCTGCAAAGCCGGAGGGAGCTGGCTTGGATCCGGTGTGTCATCGAACAAGTGATTTGGGGGGTGCTGGGAAGGTCCTGGTGTGTAGCCGCTCCCTCTTTCAAAGCTGGTTGGCTGATGACTTGATAGGTGGAGTGCTGCTCTGGCTTGGGAGTACTCGTATCCTGCGTCACGCTCACAATCCCTCAAAGCCCGGCTGCCGTATCTGTCCATGTGATCAACAGAGGCACAACGAGCGCTGTGGTAAGGTGTCACTGTGCTGAGAGAGTGGTGACTGATCCCGGTGGTGTAGGCATAGCCACCGTGCCCATGCTGCAGCGACGGACCATGACTATGGGCATGAAGGCCGACAAGAGGCCTATGGGGGTATAGAGACTGATGAGGCTGAGAGTGGAGGGGCTGAGAGTGGAGAGCCATGTCGAACGAGGGGATGCGCGGGCCCGGGGGGGGGGGGGCCGTGCCCTGCTTTTATTTTTCATGTATTCAACCTCTCTTGCAATGGCATTAGAATGCCTGTTCCAAAGTTGGATCACTTCTGAATCACTTCTATGTCAGAGTGCGCCCAGCACCTCTGCATCGCTCCTATGCCCTTGGCACAGCAGCCCAGTGGCCTTGGTACGCTTTCCAGCATTCCAGGACACTTGGGTAAAAAGAGGTAAAACTTGCCAGTTGTGTGAGTTGAACCTAGAGCCTTGTGGTAGTGCCCAGAGCGCTGCAACCACTCAGCTATTGTGTGTTGAGGTATACTTCTGCTTGTCTCTTGTTTATACCTTCACCACCTTCCTATTCCAGTATCTCGCGACTTTGCCCCTATTTCGCCTTTCTCTACTCTTTGGCTTACTATGGAGAACTCCGAGCTACTGTACAGTTCCCAAACCTTATTTCTTTTCACCTATATAACCCTGGTGTCCACAGAGCGTCTCCTTACTTGCTCACTGTTGGACACCAGGTCAGTACCCTTGTATTTCGTCTTTATCAATACTACTTGCTCACTGTTGGACACCAGTGCCTCTTCTGAGCGTGATATTCTATTCCTCCT
>NW_006913057.1:1138488-1146645 GCF_000271625.1 Coniophora puteana RWD-64-598 SS2 | reverse complement strand
GTGTCAGAGTCGNGCCCAGCACCTCTGCATCGCTCCTATGCCCTTGGCACAGCAGCCCAGTGGCCTTGGTACGCTTTCCAGCATTCCAGGACACTTGGGTAAAAGAGGTAAACTTGCCAGTTGTGTGAGTTGAACCTAGAGCCTTGTGGTAGTGCCCAGAGCGCTGCAACCACTCAGCTATTGTGTGTTGAGGTATACTTCTGCTTGTCTCTTGTTTATACCTTCACCACCTTCCTATTCCAGTATCTCGCGACTTTGCCCCTATTTCGCCTTTCTCTACTCTTTGGCTTACTATGGAGAACTCCGAGCTACTGTACAGTTCCCAAACCTTATTTCTTTTCACCTATATAACCCTGGTGTCCACAGAGCGTCTCCTTACTTGCTCACTGTTGGACACCAGGTCAGTACCCTTGTATTTCGTCTTTATCAATACTACTTGCTCACTGTTGGACACCAGTGCCTCTTCTGAGCGTGATATTCTATTCCTCCTCGACTGCGCGTAGCATATCATCTAATGCCAACCTATTCATGTCCTGAACATACCAAAAATTGGTTCTATTCATAATCCGCTGCACATAGTATACCACCTAATGTTGGCCTACTTGCAATGTGAACATATCAAGTATGACATCACCTCGGAACGAGCCGGTCATCTCTTTCAAATGGAATAGAATTGGAGTAATTCGATGTTTTCACGCTCTGGTTGGAGCTGATAGGTGATCTCATCTGATTGGTAACATGACCAACTATGAGTTTTTGCAGTGATTGCCTTGGCATGGGCCACATTGTTGTTTTGCAACTCATATTTGGCACCCCACATGAGCAGCAGGAAGACAAGGTCATACTGGCCTTTTTTGATGGCACTTACAAGGGGGGCTCATCACCTCATGGAAGTTAGACTTGAACAAAAACTTGAGTGCCTTCTTTGCATTAGGATTGTACTTGAGATATGTCCAGATGTGCTTGATTTTGCCCAAGTGCAAATGCTCATGGAACACCATGAGCAACTTGTCCTACTTGTTGATTGCTATGGACAAAGAGCCTGCGTCCAGGAGGATTTCTGCAATGCCACAGGCAATAGCAGAGTCATTGACAAAGCAAGTGAGACTCAGTGGCAAACAAGTCTGATCCCTGATGTTGTTCCCTTCTTGGCTGTTTTAACATCCACTCCAAATCAAATAAGCATCTTTACAGCATCAACATTGCCTGACATGACAGTGTAGCTGACCGGAGTAGCCACAATGTCCCAGTCAGGTGCTTTAATATCCAGCACATCAGGGAGACTCAACTCATCCTTGGGTATGGCATCAAAATCTATAGCATCAGCCATAATGTCAGGCTCACCATCCTTGCCCTTCTTTGACTTGGTATCTGAACCATTCAAATCCACCTCATCTCAGTCCTTGTCTTCATCTTTGCCTTGGCCTTCATCATCCTCTTTCAGGCTATCCTCTTGTTCACCACCAGGCCCAGTTGTATTCTTCTCAGCTGCTTTCCTCTCCTCTTCAACTTTCTTTGCTGCCTTTTTATTAAGTTTACTCCTTTCCATCATCTTCTCAATAATCTTTGCATGGTTTCCAGCAGCAGCTACATGCAGGTACAATTGTTCATCTGCTAGTCTAGCAGACACACATCCTCCAGCCTTGATGATCTACAGAACAGTGTCCACCGCACCACAAAGACTGCAAGGTGCAATACCATATGTCCAGTGTGGTCTTGGTAGTTAACACCCATGCTGTCTGCAATAATTTGTGCAATGACCTCAGTCTTGTTGTGAGCAACAGCATGGAAGAACTTTGTCAAGTCAGCAATGTATGCTAGCTCACTCCATTTACCATTGTTAATTGGGCAGAGGCTACTGGTGATGCTTTGACATCTGAGGTTCTCTTGCATAAAACTGGTCCTTTTTTTATCGTATTATTCTTCAATAGTTGGCATAACTTATGTGACACAACCATGAATGTAGACTTTGTCTTCTTTGTCAAGCAGCACACACTCCTCATAGTCTCCCACCTGGGACATGCCTGATGGTATATGGATGTGAGATAACACAAAACTGATGAGATTATAGCTCCACAACAGTCTTCAAGACCTTCTGTAGTAGTACCAAAAGAAGCAGGATGATGATGCAACTTGCATTTTTTATTTTTAGAGTTCCAAATGGCTGAATCCTTGAACTATCAGATCACATCCAAGCTTCAGCAATAAAAAAGCAAGTTGAAGTTCATCTTGATAACCATGATGTAGACAAGGTTTTCAATTTGCTGAGCATTCCATCTGGAACCATAGAGAATGTGCAATGTAGACACATCATAGTCATTAGCATCCAAGCCAAAACAAATGCTCAGACTTCAGATCCCTTTCAAATGCTTCCTGCATCCCTGCCTGCAATAGGTCCAGGAAATGGGTGTCCTTGGAGCATCTGTTGCTTGAACATGAACTTGTTGTGGACCTTCTTATCTCATAAAAACTCCAAGACAAGAAGTCAAGCCAGACCACTGATGCACCCTAGCAAACACTCAAAAATCTGAGGTTCGGAAATGAGTATGCACACAAACTATAGTGGACAAAAGGTGGTGGCATACGGTGGGGTTGATATCTGCATGCACATAGATCTTGAAGCCTTGAGCCACATACTATCACCAGCATCTTAGACACAACCTATACATCTCTTTTATCCTCTCCATTCAGGTCTATCATATCCTCATCTTCACTGTTTACATTCATACCCTCAACACTCTCATCTCCCTCAATTCACCCTCCATGTGTTGATTCCCTTTCTCCTGTCATAGAGCATGTAACCCAAAACTGCAGACTTGAAAGCAGGTTAAGGTGAGAACACCCAGAAAATAGGAAAGGGCTGTCATAGCAATACATATTCTTTCCACTACTGCTGCACTGTCAGCATCACCTCACATATATTTCAGAGGCAATGTTTTTTTCTTGCACTTGATATATTGCTGAAAAACCATTACAGACATTTATTGTAGGTCTAACCAAGTAAATTCTGTTTTTTCTGCTTGTTGATAAAGATAGCCTACTGAGTTTTGTGAGCTTTTGAAGTGCCAACAACACTCTTCCATGGTAGAATAACATGGTCTCCACAGTTTCTTCTGTTCCACTTCAGAGCACATTCCAGCGGAATGCATACATTATGCTGATTGAGGTGCAGGGCTTCAGTGTGTGAGTGTAGCCAACCCCTGGCATGTGCAATTTGGTCCAGACAGCTGCAAGTACCTAGCTTGTTATCAGCTGTCTTAACCTGTTGTGGGGCAGGCAGATCACAATATACTTGTTGAAAGCATTGAAACAATCTTGGAAAACCTCCTGTTCTGTTTCATCAAAGCCATATCTTGAGTCACTGTTCTTTGAAGTAAGTTAGTGGTCTGGGCTAGAGTGTAGAGCAAGAGTAATGAACAAGTATTCTTCTGTAAAGTCAATGCCACCAATTATGCAGTCCTGTTTCCAGATAATCTCACTCTCTGGACAATGTGCATCAGGTTCTGCTAGCATTACACTTTTAAAAGCCTTTCAGCTGATTGTGGTGATTTTATAGGCTGCAATGTTTTTACTCTTGCACTGGATCTCAGAGCTTGAGGCTAATCCACAGCTGTTGGTACATTTTAGATATATATGAGTACCATATATTGATAAAACAACATAACAGATATTACCCATTCATTGATGGACACAAGGATTTCATACACTCCCTCTGATCACTCAAAATCTTTCTGCTCTCCATCCACATATATGTGCACATGTTAACCTTCATATTGCTTAATTGTAGCATATTCTGCTTCTGAGATTTTTGTTTCAAACCAGCCCAAGTCAGCTAGAGTATCTCATAAAACAGTATTGGCACAAAGTGGAATCAAGGACATGTAAAAGCTTGATTGATCTCAAGGGGGGTTTGGGCGGATGAATGACTGGCCAAAAGGTGGAAGGAGCTCTGAGGGGGGCTGTGGGGGCAACTGTAGACAGGTCAAATTCAGAATTATAGTTGATGTTGGGTGAGGTCCTTTTCATGGCTATAAGCATATTATTTATCACCATGGTTTGGCCCATACTGGAGAAAAATTAGTAATGGGTGAGCTAGCAGGAAGTTGTTGAAGCTGGGGGAGTTTAGGGCTGAAGAAGTCTGAGACACTGTTGTATGGCAATGAAGTGTGTGGGGGCTGCAAGTGATATTGGAAAGCCGTGCTAGCATAATCACTGCTTTGGGCAAATGCATGACCATGCTTGGGAGAAAAATGTAAAGCATAAAAAGGGGTAAAAAAAACATTAGATCTATTGGGTCATGTTTGTTTAGATGCTTGAATATAATGTCTTTATCTGCCTCCAGTGGACTTGTGCTTTTCAGGAGACTATTTTAAACCATTTGTAAGATACAGCCAGTTAAACAAACTTACCCAGTATTGAGCATGAAATTGAACCTGAGCTGTATTCCTCTTCATGCATAAGTTTTTGCAGCTTGTTAAGTATAAAGGCTGTTATCTCAGAAGGTATGTTCATGGAAATAAACCACTTGTGCAATCTCCAAACCTAGATCAAGGTTTTTAGCATGACACATGTGGATATCTGGTTTATTAAGTGTTGAGCATTCAGCTTTGCAGTTGTTGTATTGTGAAGCAGGTTGTTGAAGGCAACTAACATGATTTTACTGCAAATAAACTCCATGGTTTTTTCTAGTTTGCCCCCTCAAAAGTGTGGCCATGGCAGTGATGAGGACAAACTAGCAATTTTACATATCCCATAGCTATAAGTGTTTGAGGGGAAGCCCTGGGCCTTGTTGTGGAGCATTGTAATTCTATTAGTCCACTTGACAAAAATATCTGTATGTTAATGAGCTACATGGGTGACTGTGGACAAGGCTGCAAGGCATGAAGAATGCTGGGAGGAGAAAAGAGGTAAACAACTGAGAAGATGCAATGCACCAAGATATGTTTTATGAGAAAACACTGGAAGCACTCAGGGTCAAAAGGTCTCTTTAACAAGACACTGCACCCCATTTGCCTTGTTGCAGAAGCAACTGTACCTCATTTGCCCCATTTCTGAACATGCTGTGCTTTGTTTTGTTCATTCTGGAACTTGCTCCACCTCATGCCCCTCATTGGTTAACACCTCCCATTGCAGGAGTTGCTGGGCATAATTTGGATTGCAGCAGCAATACTAAACCCTAGTGGCCCTCTGTTGATAATAGGGACATCTCTACTCATGCGGTACATTTGAACCTAGTTTGAACATGGTTGCCCAAGGTTCAATGCATATATCATTGCTATGTGATAACTGGGATCAGAGGCAGAGCTGACTGGCTGTCAGTCAGAACCATGCACATCAAACACTGGAAATAAGTAATATCATTATCTAGTAAACATTGAAGTAACTAAGTAAACACAGCTGTTTGAGATCTAACATGTAGTTTATTGTTATAATACTAGGTGGAGGACTGGTCAACAGCCACAGGGCAAAAAGAGCTCTGGAAAAAAATTCACCCATTTCTTTGTAATTATATGTAAGTTACCAATAAATAATTAACTGTAAAAAATACTATCTTGGGACACCCATGACAACACAATACTGTTTATTGATATTCTACCTAGGTTATGTGTACTACCCAGGTCACCAATTGTGGCTACTTCCTGGTCCATCACTATTGACTTCATGTGTGGGGTTCTTACATCATTCACACTCTCTACAGATCTTGTTTAAGTAGATATATCATCTGCTTGTTTATGTTACAAGTGGAATGATGATGAGCATAAGTTGTAGAGAATAAACATACTTGACATGACTGGGGATATGCAGGCAATCTGCCAAAATGATTGTGTGTGTGCTCGGTGGGTCACCAGACTGGTCAAACAGGATGTGGGGTGGAGGACCTGCTGACATATGCACTGGTGGCTGCTGAGAAGCTGCACTAGAGTGGTGCTGCCCAGTGGAATGGGCTCCATTGCCCATTGATCTTTCCAGTTTTCTTGTGCTACCTCTGTATTGTCTTATGCACTGCCCCTCTTAGCTGTTGTCAGTGAGGAACAAGAGCAGGCAGCCCTATTCCAGGAAACACAACCTATCATGCTCAGAAGAGGCACTGGTGTCCAACAGTGAGCAAGTGGTATTGATAAAGACGAAATACAAGGGTACTGAACTGGTGTCCAACAGTGAGCAAGTAAGGAGATGCTCTGTGGACACCAGGGTTATATAGGTGAAAAGAAATAAGGTTTGGGAACTGTACAGTAGCTCGGAGTTCTCCATAGCAAGCCAAAGAGGAGAGAAAAGCGAAATAGGGGCAAAGTCGCGAGATACTGGAATAAGAAGGTGGTGAAGGTATAAAAACAAGACACAAGTACAAGTATACCTCAACACACAATAGCTGAGTGGTTGCAGCGCTCTGGGCACGCACTACCACAAGGCTGTAGGTTCAACTCACAATAGGCAAGTATTACCTCTTTTTACCCAAGTGCACTGGAATGCTGTGAAGCGTACCAAGCCCACTGGGCTGCTGTGCCAAGGGCATAGGAGCGATGCAAAGGTGCTGGGCGCACTCTGACAATGACAAGGGAGGCGAGTACATGTCCAACGAGTTCCTCGCCTTCACAGAGGAGTGTGGCATAATGCGCAGGCATACTGTTCGCAATCGCCATCAGCAGAATGGGGTTGCTGAACGTGCCAATGGGGTGCTCTCTGAGCGCATCACTGCTCTCCTGGCCGAGTCTGGCCTGCCCAAGTCATTCTGGGGGGAGTGTCTTGCTGCTCTAGTGCATGTGTGGAACCGCTTGCCCACTGAGGCTGTCCCAGAGGGCACACCCTACCAGCTGTGGCATGGGTGTAAGCCTGATGTCTCCCACCTCCGAGTCTGGGGGTGCACTGCCTATGTGCATGTGCAGAGGGATAAGCGTCGCTCTATGGGCTCCCATGTGGAAAAGTGCGTCTTCCTTGGCTATCCTGAGGGTTACAAGGGCTGGAAGTTCTACAACCCCACCACCAAGCGCACTGTCATCTCAGAGCGCGCTGACTTTGATGAGTGCTACTTCCCTGGCCTCTCTAGGCCTACCCACCACCTTCTCCTGCACCCCCAGTGGGTGTTTATGTTCCTGATGAGCTTGATGAGCCATTGGGCCATGGGGGGGCACAGCTAGTGCAGTGTCCGCGTCTTCAGCGTCCTCGTCCTCTTCTTCACTGTCTGGGACCACATCCACCTGCTCATCAACAGGGACAAGCGGTTCAGCGGGCCCAGCAGGTGCAGGCTCAGCAGGGTACAAGCGAGGCTTGTCCAGCTTCCACCACTGAGTTGTAGCGGTCCTATCCCTGGCAGAACGACGTGTAGGGGCTTGAGGCGCAGGGACAGAGCGAGCACAACGAGGAGGAGTACTGGGGCAATCTGGAGGGGCTTGGCCCTCATCAGCATCACCAGGAGGCGAAGGAGAACGCGAAGACAGTGGAGGAGGCGTTGGGGCACGGTTGTGAGCACCTGGGACGTCCTGGGGACACTCCCGAGGCGCAGGCGGCGCAGGTGGTGGGGAGGCCTATGGCAAGGAACTGGTGCTCCAGGGTGATTCCTACAAGGAGCCCAGGACCTATGCTGAGGCTGTTGCTCAGGATCCCCTCTGGTATGACGCCTGTGTAGACGAGATGGGCGCTCACTGGACCAATGGGACCTGGGAGGTTGTGACTCTCCCTCCAGGGGAGAAGGCTATAGGAAGTCGGTGGGTATTCAAGCTGAAGCGCAACACTGATGGGTCCATAGAGCGTCACAAGGCTCGAGTGGTTGCCCAAGGCTTCTCCCAGCGTCCTGGCTTCGACTACCTCGAGGTCTTTGCTCCCACTGTCCGCCTCTCCACCATTCGCTTCATCCTGTCCCTTGCTGCCATCCATGACCTCCACCTTCGCTCTGTCAACATCTCCAACGCGTATTTGCAAGGGGACATGGATGTCACGCTCTATATGCGTCAGCCAGAGGGCTTTCACATCGGTGGCAAGGACCAGGTATGCCTGCTCAAGCGTCCTCTCTATGGGACCAAGCAGGGTGGTCGCATGTGGAACAGGAAGCTGCATGCTGCTCTGCTCGAGATAGGCTTCAAGCGCACCTACTCTGACAGTGCACTCTATGTGTTCACCAGGGGAGGAGTGCAGGTGCTGGTCCCAGTGTTTGTGGATGAT
>NW_006913057.1:1103440-1137095 GCF_000271625.1 Coniophora puteana RWD-64-598 SS2 | reverse complement strand
AGCTGCTCTGGATGTGCAAGCTGCTTGCTGAGATTGGGCTGCCTGTCTCTGGCCCTTCGAAGCTGCAGATTGACAACCAGAGCGCTATCTCTGTGGCTAAGAATCCTGAGCACCATGGGAGGATGAAGCAGCTGGACCTGTGCTTCTACTGGCTGAGGGATCAGGTCGAGTCTGGGCTCATTGAGCCTGTCCATGTAGGCACTGACCACATGGTGGCTGATCTCCTCACCAAGGCACTTCCTGTGGCCAAGGTGCAGCGGTTCTCTCATCTGATGGGACTTGAGGCATTGGGGGGGAGCGAGTCTGGCAGAGCTGCTGGTTCAGGGGGGAGTGTCAGGGTGCTTCCAGCACCTCTGCATCGCTCCTATGCCCTTGGCACAGCAGCCCAGTGGCCTTGGTACGCTTTCCAGCATTCCAGGACACTTGGGTAACAAGAGGTAAAACTTGCCTGTTGTGTGGGTTGAACCTAGAGCCTTGTGGTAGTGCCCAGAGCGCTGCAACCACTCAGCTATTGTGTGTTGAGGTATACTTCTACTTGTGTCTTGTTTATAACTTTACCATCTTCCTATTCCAGTATCTCGCGACTTTGCCCCTATTTCGCTTTTCTCTACCCTTTGGCTTGCTATGGAGAACTCCGAGCTACTGTACAGTTCCCAAACCTTATTTTTTTTCACCTATATAACCCTGGTGTCCACAGAGCATCTCCTTACTTGCTCACTGTTGGACACCAGGTCAGTACCACTGGGGGCAATTACCCATGTTTTCGTAGAAAACATTCAAAATGTTTTGAGGGTCACCTTCCTAATTGGGTAGGTCACTATCCAAATTTGGCATTTTTAGCAAAACATTTTAAATGTTTTTGACATGTTTTCCCTGGAAATATCGTCTAATGCCCCCAGTGTACCCTTGTATTTCGTCTTTATCAATACCACTTGCTTACTGTTGGACGCCAGTGCCTCTCCTGAGCTTGATATTTGCTGCTTTCAAACGTTGAATTGTTGATTGACTTGTCAGCATACAAATCTCCATGAGTCACGACACATGCTGTGTGCATGTTTTAGTATTCAACTTAGTGAAATACACATAAATGATGAATTATATTGCAAAACTACTCTAAAGCTACATGTACATAAGAGTAAATGATAGCCGGGGATGGTGAAGGGCTGAGGGTGAGGGTGAGGGATGGAGGGTGCAGAGGAGGATGAGGGGCGAGTGTAGGGGGAGAGGACAAGGGGGAGAAGGCCAGTGCAGAGGACAGAACCGGAGGATAGTTAGAATGCATGTCAACAAACAAATATAAAGAAATAAAAATGATGTGCTTACTGAGGACACAGCCACAAGAGACGGGAGCTGGACAGTGTTTTGGCGAAGGGGAACGGGCTGCAAGCAAGCTCAGACAGTGTGTCCAGCCCTTGCAGGGAGCTGATTTGAGTGAATTCAGCGGGGAAGGGAGGGATTTCAGGTGTGAATGCAGCGGGCTGGAGACAGAAAAAACACAGTCGCGCTTAGTGGACTGTGTAAAATGTCACAGCCAATGTCAGGACCCCGAACGTGTGCGGCCAGCGGCGAGATAGTAGACGCACCTGAGCATTTATACCCTCCCTATTCTCCTCCCTCCACTCTCGTCCTCTCCCTCGCCCGCTCCCCCTCTCCTCTCGCATTCCCAGTCTCCAGGAGATGCACTTGCGATCCCCAGGTGCGTACTTCCTCAGTCTTACTGTGAGGGCCAACGTTGGCAGCGGCGGCAGCGGGCAAAACATGATGCAGGGCCAGGTTCAATAGCTGAGGACTCGGAGCGCGGAGGCTCGGATCCCTCACGCCTCACGCGCAATGGTCACGGTCACGCATGTGACCGGACCATGTAAACAAGCAGGTTCAGACCCGCTTCTCTTCCTGCACTGCTTCTTTTCAATAAAACTTCTCTTTCTCAGCATCTTGGCTCTCAATGACAGCAACTCACATAAACCAGATAAATTTCAACCCTGCTGTCCTGTCCAGTAAGCAGGAACATGTTGTCACTCAACCAGATGTTGAGAAGTCTTTTATTTTCTGGATCTGGTCTATGGAGGAAAAAAGGAATGTGATTACCAGGGCAATGCTTCTAGAAAAGCAGAAGATCTTTGAAGAACTTTACATTCCAGAAGTGGAGCAATTGGGCGATCGATGGTGGCTGAGTTTCCTGAGAACATGAGTCAAATCTTTCCAAAGTTTTACAAAACCTTATTCTGTTTCAGTTATGCCTTGCAAGAACATTGTTGGCATGGGGAAGCAGGATCTGTTAACTCTTCTGTGGCTGAAAGAGGGTGCAAGAGAATGCGCTCATTTTGTACAAAATGGGTCCCATAAGACATCTTCAATCTGGATGAGACTGGCTTGTTTGGGCAGTGAGTTTTCATATTGCTGTCCATGTGTTTTAATTATAAATTTGAGCCACATTTAGACTTGAGCCAGATTGTGGGTTACCCACTAAGGCTTTTCCAGGAAAGAAGGTCAGCAAGAAGCAACTGACCATTGCATTTGCAGTCAACAACAGGGACTGAGAAGCTAGCCCCTTTTTTCATTGGTCAATACAAGATGCTGTTTTGTTTTTGGAAAATTTCTACCAAGAAAAGAGGTTTTATTATCAGAACAACAAGAATGCTTGAATGACTACTGAGTTTTTTGAAGAGTTTGTCAACCACTTTTATTACTTTAAAAATATACTAAAATCCTTTTTCATTCTAAAAAATGGGTTAAGCTCCAGGATCTCAAATTCAGGAGGCAGGGATGCAAAATCCTTTTGCTCCTGCTCAACAATCTTGCAGGGCATATCATCCCCTACAAGCTCTCCAACATCCAAATCAAGTTTTTTGCTCCTAACATGACATCACATGTGCAGCCACTTGATGGTGAAATCATCTGGTGTTTCAAGGCTCACTACAGGAGGGGTCAATGTTGCTGAGCAGTTGAACTCAACAATGCAGAAGAGACATATCTCTACAAGATCGACCAGTTGAAGGTCATGACATTAGCAAAGCAGGCTTGGGAAGCAGTCACTCCAGAGATGATTGCTGCCTGCTGAAAGCACACACAAAAATTCAAGTGCAATGTTTCAGATTTTGTATTGAACCATATTCTAATTTTATTCAGCAGTGTTGTGACAGCTTTTAACTCTAACACTTCCCCATGAGAGGGCCAAGAAAGTCAATGCATGTGACCAACAACACAACTTTTCTAGCCTGAGTGCACAGAGAATCAGTGGTGATTGTTTCTTGTTCTCAACCACCACCATCTCTTGTTTGCTGCTAGCACAAATCTGCTTGCTCATTCTCTGCTTTTTCTCTTCACCACCCGTTCTCTCCTGCTCCTCTGCCACTCCCCGTCATTCTCCCCAGTACTGCTTGCGGTGGTCGCAAGGTGACTCCCCCTCCCACTCCGCTGGACTCTACTCTGGGTTCTCTGATTTCTCAGCCTTCATCTGGTGCTAATAGCCCTGTTTTGGTGGCCTTGAATGATGACACAATCATGGATGCAGCGGAGCTTGCGCCTCCCATTCCCTTCCTCTCTGAGGTTGCTAGGGACGAGGGGGTCAACACTCTGCCTGCAAACAGGTCCAGTCACCCGGATACACCTCCCCCAAGCTTTGGGGGCCTGGACCATCAAGGCGTGCATTTCATTCACTGCCGCATGCCTTCTGGATCCGATTCAGCCGCTCCTCCTTTGAAGCATGCCAACACAGGCAAGGAGAGGGCCGTGGATCCTCCCTCACCGCCAATTGAGGGTGCCATTTCCATTGCGGCTCCGGTTGTGGGCATTCCTCACTCTCTGCCGCGCCCTTGCATCTGCTTCCAGGCTCCACTGGAATCAGATTCAATCTCGATCACTCTGGCTTCCTCGATCTTGGGCACTCGCGTTCTCCGCAAGGGATTCCCTCTGCCTGCTTCGGTTGCCCCAGCTCGGGCGGTGCACATTCCTTCCACGGACTGGGTTGCTGTCTGGGATGTCATGGACAATGAGGACCGGGCTTCCCTGTCCCATGTTGTTATCGCTTGCACTCCCCCTGCTCCTCCTCCCCCCGCGGCTCCACCACATGCTGCCTCCAGTGAGTTTCCCTCCTGTCCCCAGTTTCCACCAGGGCTCTTCCCTCCTCACCTTTTCCAATGTTTGCTTACCTTCCTACCTTGCAGCCTTCCCGACTGTGAGCACTTCTTGCATTTGAATGTCCAGAGTGCCTGCGCTGCTGCCACACCTGCCCTGGCTGCCGCTCCTGCACCCTTTGCGCATCCCGCGCCAGTTATTGCCCATGTGCTGGCTGCCATGCCCACACTGGTGGCAGCTGCAGTTCCGTCCCCTCTTGCCCATTGCCTCCCTACCACGCTGTCCCAGCTCAGTGGGCTTACCCTGCCCATCCCTCCAAAAGTTGTGGCTGCCATGAAAGTCAGGTGGGTCACCCACATCACCCTCACAGCTCTCACAAACGAGGCCCTGCAGGGTCTTTGGAATAACACCCACAACGAGCGCATGGCATCCATTGCCTCTACCGGTGTGCTCACCATCATGCCTACCATGTGGGACCTTGCGGGTGAATTGGCTCTGACAATCGTGGAGTGGATGCATTCCTACCCTCGCCTCTGCTCTGCAATTATTACAAACACTTCCCAGAGCAGGACCCAGGCAATGCTCTTCGCTGGGCTTCCATTTGGGAGGAGCATGGTTGCATGATCCACGTCCACCCTGACCTTTACAAGGAGGGGCATTGGACAGTCTTCCTGTGCTATGACATTGAGGTGCGGCATAACCTTGCCAGCGGCTCTGAGGATTTCAATCCCTTGGTCTGGCAGGAACATGTCTGGAATTGCCTTGTCACTGAGTGGCAGATGGACTGGGTCAACTAGCTGCTTGTCCTCCAGGCTGCGCAGGCGGCTCAGGTGGCTCTGCCTTTGCAGCCGTCCTCCACTCCCGCCACATTTTGTGGCACCATGTCGGCCTCCTCGACTCGCTCCCAAGCCACATGCTCCTCTCCTTACACCTCCACCTCCACTGTCTCCCCCACGCAATGCTGCATCTTCTGCAGCGCCATCAGTTGCAGCAACTGCGCTTGTGGCACCACCTCCACCGTGTACCTCACCTACCGAGACGGCAAATGGACAACTTCTGCCAACAAGTCAATTTGCTTTGCATTCAATGGTGCCGCAGGGTGCGCCCGCCAACCCTGCAAATTCCTGCCTCGATGCTCTTGATGCGGGTCAACTCACTCGGCTCAAGCCTGCACTTGAGTCAGGCTTACTCAAAATTGTCACACCCTTTCTCTGGGAGAAATGGGCCGTGGCTCTGGACGACGCTGGCGTTCTCCACAACTTTGCAGATGTTCTGTTTGGCCTTTGAGATGGTTGGCATCTTGGGGTCTCTTTCCCTCTCACTCAGACTTTCACACCTCCCAACCACTGCTCTGCGCTTGAGCATTCCGATTTCATTCTCAACTACATTAATTCTGAGGTCCACGCCAGTTGCTACTCCGGTCCGTTCACGCGCGATGAGCTCAAGGCTCTTGTGGGTCCTTTTTGCACCAGCCCTCTGGGCGTCATCTCCAAGCCGGGTTCTTCCAAGTTCCATCTTGTTCAAGATCACTCTTTCCCGTGCAACAATCCTTCTCTCCCTTCTGTAAGCTCTGGCATTGACAGTTCTGCTTTCAAATGTGATTGAGGAACTTTTGCCGACTGCTTCCTGCTCATCGCTAACACTCCTCCCAGTACACAGGTTTCTGTGAACAATGTTGAAGCTGCGTATTGCTGCTCCCCCATCGCGCCCAAAGACCAGCCTTATGTCTGTGTATGTATTGACCGCAATGGTGTTCCCCGTTTTTATGTTGATCACACCAGCTGCTTTGGCTGCACCAGCTCTATGGGGCTCTTCAGCCGCCCGGGCAACACCATCATTTTTGTTGACTGCATGCGCGCCTCCCTCTATTGCTTCCGTACAGCCTTTCACGCCCACACATTCACACTCCACGCTATCCCCTTGGCTGTTCTCACTGATATCCACTGGTGGCGAGACCAGATTTCAGCTGCTTTCTGTGGCTCCTCCGTCACAGCTCCACCTCCACCTTTATCCCACAAACTATATGGAGATGCCTCTACATCCTTTGGCATTGGCTTTGTTCTCAACGGCCGGTAACCTTGCCTGGTTTTTACTCGATGGCTGGCGCTCGGACAATCAGGACATTGGCTGGGCAGAAATGGTTGCCATCGACTTGGGGCTTTGCACCCTGGTTACAGCCGGCTTCCGTGACTGCCACATCATCTTTTGCTCCAACAATCAAGGTGTGGTGGGCGCTCTTCGTGCTGGTTGTTCTCGCAACACTTTTCAGAATGTTATTCTGTGTCACATCATCTCCAATTTCTGTGCATACAACATATGGGTTTCTGTGGAATGGGTTCCCTCCATGGATAATCTCGCTGATGATCCCTCTTGAGGCGTGTTTTTTCCCTCTCTTAAGTGTTTTGGCTTCACGCCCTCTATTCCATCCTATCTTAAGAACTTTGTATTGCTTGCTACCTAAATAGTCATGCATTCCTTGCCTTTGCACTTATAACTGGTGTGATTCCCTCTGAATCTTTCATGTTTTCCCCCACTCCCTCTTTCTCCCTCCTCTCATGCTCTTGCGTCCAGCTGGCTCTGGACAAAGCCTGGGCGGACTCCATGCACAAATAGTATAATGCCGGCGTCCAATCATTCCTCACCTTCTGTGATGCCAAGCTTATTCCCACAGACACGTGCGTTCCTTTTTCAGAATACCTTCTCTGTGCCTTTGCGGTTTCTCACATTGGACTTCTTGCCAGCTCCACAGTGCGCGGTTGCATCGCTGCTCTGAAAGCATGGCACTTGTATCTCGACTTGCCTTGGCATGGGGGTCCTCATCTGAATCTCATTCTCAATGGGGTCAAAAACTCGATGCCCTCATCCTCTCGCCACCCACTCCGTCCGCCCGTCACTTGCAACATGCTACTCTCTCTATCCTCTCTGCTAGATCTACACTCATTCCTTGACTCTGCTGTACTTGCTGTCGCAACAGCCACTTTTTATGGGCAATGCTGCCTCGGCAAAATTCTCTCCAGCTGGGAGGACACCTTTCTTGATGGACACACTGTGCTTACCTCCCACTTGTCTGAACCTCTCAGCTCTAATCAATCCAGGAAACTCTTCTTACCTTTCACGAAGGTGTCAAAGTCACGCGGCAAGTTTGTTTATATCTGCAGGCAGGCTGATGCTTCAGACCCCATCTCAGCTCTCAAACACCATCTCCTCATCAACTCTCCCCCTTCTGAGGTTCCCCTCTTTTCCTATCAGCTGTCTCTCCATGGTTGATGGAAATGCCTCACAAAACAGAAATTCTTGTTGCAGTGCAACACTATCTGGTGCTCTACGGGATACAGCTCGTCTTCCAGCCACGTGTTTTGCATTGGTGGCACCACAGAACTGTTGTTGGCAGGTGTCCCACCTGACGTTGTTAAAATGATGGGTTGGTGGTCATCCAATGCCTTTCTATGCTACTGGCGTTCTCTCAAGCTCTTGGCTCCCTTAGACGTCGAGCTACTGGCACCCGCAATGCCGGCATTGGCTGTGCCTGCTGCTCCCCTTTCATTGATCAGTTGCTTCCACTGGTGTGACTTTCCTTCGTAGGTAGCCTTGCCTTCCTGTGGTCTGGGTGGTTTGAGAATGTCGCGTCCGCGGTTTCACTTGTCCGGGGTTTGGGCTGGACTGGTTCCAACTTGACACACACCCAGATGGAAGGCGGCCCGGGGTTAGCATCCAAGGCTCGGCAGTTTCAGCACATCCATTTTGTTCAGATTTTGGTGCCTCATGCTGTTGTAGCACGGTAGCTCACCTCGGTCATCACCCAACCTCCCCCACATCACGGCCTTGGTGTCATAAGCACTCCCTCGTGTTGTAGTTGTTAGTCTCATTCATGTATACACACATTCACTCTTGATTCACAAGCACTCGATAGGGTAGAAAACTTAGGAACTCAGTGGCATGGGAGATTGTGTTGGATTTTGTTCATGGTGATAGTGAGTTGCCAGTTGTGCAGAAAAAGCTTGAAGATCTGCTTGGAGCCTCTTACTGGTGTAACAACTGGAAACCTGCATGTGATGCAGTGTTTCTTGCAGAGGATGACACTATGCGGCTGTGTCAACTGTTTTTGCACTCAAGTAGAAGTTTGTGCAGCTGGATTCAGGTTGTCCAATCCAGATTGTCCAGCTTTATGAGTTCAAGAACAATCTGCAAGAGTTTGTCTCCAAGCTGTGTTAGCAAAAGAGGATTATTGGGACTACTCCCACCCTTGATAAACTTCTGAATCCAGTTCACAAACAGAAAATTGGAGCTGCACAATACAATTTCCCAAATGGGGATGTAAACATCACCAAGGAGGTTCCTACTGGTTCTCTTGAATCAGAAGAACTAGATTTGGATAATGACAGTGACAGCATGGTTGCCACTGTGCTGGTTGGTGAGGCACTTGACTTGTGTGCCAAGCTCAAACAACTCTGTGTTTTGTTCCCAGAGGTTAATGCTGACAATGTGTTTGACTTGCAGCGGCATGTCCGCCACATACATGAAAAACTCTGGGCCCAGGAGCAAGTGAGCCTCAAATAAGCTACACTCAGGGCCATGTGGGCAGTCCCTGGCCCTTCCAAATGATTAGTGGCAACTTAGAATCAACTTAGTATAGCTCAAAAGTAATCAAATTGTGTGTTTTTTTGGTCCATTTTGGCTACTTTTTGGATGTTTACTCATAGTGCATAATCACTCATAATGCATAAGCAGACACAGGAATGTTTGCTATGCATTATGAGTGATTCAACTGTATATCAGCCATTGTATACAAGCTCATATGCAAGGCATATTAATATGTGTATATATTGAATACAACACCCACTATCTTATTTTGTCCCGTTTCATGTTTCAAAGCAGAGAGCAATGATCTATGATGATGCAATTACCATATCTTAATTGGGATAGCAGATGATCTTTAGGGATTTTATTGATTCTCTCCAAGTTCACATCTGATTTAAACGGGGTGCAAAAAATCTATTTTTGCAGGGGAAAAATATTCAGATGTAATTGACAGGTAGCCAGCAATCTACAAAACATTGAATAACATGCAAACAGGACTCTAACAAGGAGAGTGGCAACATGATCATGGTCAAGTAGCAAAGGCCTCACTGTCATTGGATCTATGGTCACCTGTGTCAAAAACACCTCTTGCTAGCCCTAACTCGGACAAACAACGCATTATTTATCACATTCATTTTTGACATGGCCAGGCTTTGGCCTTATCTATTACATAAGCAGGCACATGACCAAGCACGTGATGGGTCTGGACTATGACATCATATGATGCAAGGATCACACAATATGGTGTGCTTGTATTACTAAGTACTTGTATTCCTAATTAAGCAGGAGCCCTAACTTTAGTTACATGGTCTGTGCGCAGCTGTCCAGTAGTATATAAAACTGCAATCAATGACCCAGGACTTCAAGAGAGTTCTTTTGGGATTTCCCCTTAGCTTTATTTGTAAACCTAAGTCTCAAGTCCTCTTGTTGAGGCATCTACTTCTGCCCAAGCCTCATCTAGGGTTAGGGTTAGTTTTTCTCATCATCATCACTTCCTGTTCACATGTGCAGTGACTCCCCTAGCTAAGGGTTGCTCACAACCTGGCTGCACAGCAACATCAGCAGTGCTCTTGCAAGAGACATGGGCATTGTACAGATTGTCCCTGTGAGATATCAGTCTAAAGATCAAAAGATGCTAGGTAAAACATACCCAATTCAGTGAAGATCTTGATGAGTTTAAGTTGCAGCACCTTGCTGATTAGGTTCCTTCTTGTCCTGGAAAGCAAATAAAAAGTCATCTCAACATTGATGAATGCAAGCTTACCTTGGTAGTGACAGACAAAAAACAAATGTGCTGGTACTGGTGCTCATTAATGTCACTAAAAATGATCATTGACTTCAAAGTCAAACTCAAAGTCATAACCTTCACTTGCAGTGTGCTAGTTAGAAGCTGCAACAATTTCAGTATTAGCCACCTGATTTGCATGCTCCCTCATGATATGGTTGAGGTTTTTTTTTGAAATGTTGGAGGAGAGATAAATCTTCTGAACCTGTCAAAAATCCTTGGATTGATAGAGTAGAGCCTGCTGGGGCTGCCTCAGCAGTGAATACAAATGTTGATGGGTTTGGCCATTAAATATGTGAGCATCTTGTCAATGGTGACTTTGTGACATCCAAGTAGGCTAGACATAAACATCAAATCTGTCACAACCAATAAAAGACTTGGAGAACTCACATTGCTAAGATGTCAGCCTGATAAGGTATCTCCATCATATTTCCATGTTGCTCCTGTAGCTGTGCCTTGTTTCTGTACTGTTTTATAATAATAGTCTATAGAAATATGTAAAAATGAGAAGCAAGATATCTGCACACTCACAAGATTAGTAAGCAAGCAACCTGGGGGATTGTGATGATAGAAGATGAAGTCCCCATGGTCAGTGCCAATGGAGAAAGGCAAATTGTTGGCTATATTTTGCATGGCAGTGTTTGTAGAGCAAGATGTTGTTGAGGAGCATGGTGAGCATCAGAGTGGGAGTGAGCAAGGGAAGAAGATCAGATAAAATTGCTCACTGAAATACTGACCTGGTTTCCTGCAATCACCTGCCATCACTGTACATTCAAACTTCAAGGTAGGCATGAAACACCCACTGCCCCAGAGAGGAGCTTCAAAAATGATGGCCCACTCCCCTTGCCACTCACATCATTCTCTGTGTACTATAATTTGCATTCTTAAATAAATCAAGATATACCTTTGGCTGCAAGATCATGATTAAACCACAGGAAACTTGCAGCACCTGCTATGAAGCATTCAAGCCAAGACATGTGTAGCCAAGGAGGGGGATGTAGAGGAGAGAGATGAGGGTGTGGAGGAGAGGGACAAGGACATGAAGTAGGACACAGACACCAGGGGGAGGACAAAGATGTGGGGAAGAGGTATGAAAATGTGGAGCTAGCTGTACAAGGGCAGGCTGGAGGAAGTACTATACCAAACCCAGGGGATTCTGGGGCTGGTCACAAGCATACATGGGAGGAAAAGTGGCTCCTCAACCCCTGAAAAAGGCCAAAGGTAACCTCAGTGGTGGCATTCCAAATACCATCCAAAAAATTGTCAGAGGTGTTTCAGCCAATGCAACAAGAAATCATTGGGAGAGAAGAAATGGCTTGGGTACTTGCAACAATGCCTGAGTTCCCTCTTCATCCATTGGCCAGTTCACCTTGGGTACACATATTGACATCATTGTCATTGTCATCTTCAATCTCCCAAGCAAGCATCTATGTGGGTTTTAAAACAGTGAATATGCACAAACAGATCATCAACAATCACTCACCTTGAATGTACACAGGTACCCATCAATCTCAAGCTTACAGACCCTATACTCGCAATGCCACCACTGCTGCTCCCTGCTCACTTATCAGCACTGGGCATGTATGTTCCTTTCCATGCACCATCAGCTGCTCAGCTTTGTGCACCCTTGAAGGCTCTGGCCCAGGAACCCTCAAAATCTTGTGCACCATTGATGGCACCATTCAATGCACCATCAATGGCTCTATCTTGTGCACCATCAGTGGCTCCACTGACTAGAGGTCCTGGAAGGGTTGTGAAAATACCTCATCAGCTCACAGATCAAGTACATACACACACTACCAAGCTATGCAGGCTTGCCAATGAAGTATCTTGTTTGAAATGGAAAATCTGGAGTGGTGGAGATACCAGCACTCACCCACCTGAGTGTCACAAAAATAAAGGCTTTTGAAGCCTCTTGCGGTATTAGGCCATTGCTGGCTTTACAAGCTTGGAAATGAACTAGCTGAGTACCTTCACTTGCTCCCAGAGTGTTGCGGTGTTTGATGACAGAGCTATTGCCATATACATACAGTTCCTTCCATCAAGTCCCTTGCCCTCCACATTAGCATTAGATTAGATTAGATATCAACTAAAACATATGATAATGACTTATGTTCCTGTCTGACATCATCCAGGATGTCCAAGTGCCCTTCTCCTGCCTTTCTGCCCTCTTGGTTCCTATACCCAATGTGTCCTGACATGCACCCTGGCCGCCAATTCCCATTTCTCCTTAGCAAGCATCTTTCCACCATTCCCCTCAATGCTGCTGATGCTGCTGAGCCCCCTTTTCCACATATACCTAGTAAGCCTCCTTCTCACATTTGCATTATGTATTTTAACATTCCTCTGCCATTTGCATGGCTATGCACACTCTCTTCACTGTTAATCATGTGCACACTTCTTCTGTACCCACAGCACTTGTGCCCTGAGATGCTCCAAGATTTTGGAAGCAGACAATGCAGCCTGGAGCATGAGTCAGGATGCCAAGCACATGTTTGGGGCCTTTGTGAGATTACATGATGTTTCACAAAAACTTTTCCAAGTCCTGCATTGTATGAGACAAGATGTGAAATCACTTATATTTTACTTATGTTCCACTATAGTCTCACATTAAACACTTATATCAAAATAGCAAATTATACTAAGATGCCAGTGATGCTACAATAACTACTAAAATATATCTAAAGAAGTGTCATCATTAAGTAGATCAGAAAAATAGCTTGAGGATGTAGTTGACAACATTGAAGAGTCTAGTGTACTATCAGTATATGTGAGGTCCATGCCTTGTGATGTATAAGGAGAATGTACATTAGCATTAGCAAGTGCAGACACCTGCACATATAGGTATTGAGTCTGCGGGAAGATTGTGAATAGCAATGGCAGCAGTGGTGGCATGCATGATGGAGTAAACAACACTGTGGAGATACTGGTTGAGGTAGCTGACAACAAAGTGCAGGTGTTGAGGGTGTGGGGGTAGGTTAGACTACAGTGCCCATATGCCTCCCCTTGGTGATCTTTGGTTTTGCTGCTAGCATGCACTGGTCCTCAGAGTCCTTGCAAGATGTCCATTCCTCGTTGGAAAGCTCCCGCCAGAAGCAGTCACCCATTCAGATGGCAATCTCAGTCTGGTGGAGCAACTTGATGCTTGCAATGTTGTTCAGATTCATGATCTGGCCACCGGGGAACCCAACGAGCTCAATACCAAACTTGATGACAGTGCCCTCATGATCAGCCCATTCCATGTGGAATGAGTACTCCTCCTGTGGCACACCGCAACTCTGTAGTAGTTTACCTGTAAAATTGTTTGGTTAGAGGAAAAAGTTGCAATGGATTAGAATAGAAACTCACAAAGCCTGTGCAAAATCTGCTCGTGAATCAACCTCCACAGCAATGTAACCTGCTGTTTGCCAGTAAATGCAGCAAGTTGAGCAATATCTTCCACCATGTATGTGGCAAGCCGGAGCGAGAGCTCTTTGATTGTGTGTTTGAAGAACATTGAGCACACATTATCAAAATGCTTGGATGAGGAGCTGCGGGGTGTGTATTGGTCTGTGATGTTGTTCTGAGTTACAATATATGCTATCTGGCAATTGGTGGCCTGCTGGAGCTCAATCAGCTGGAAAAAAACAGACATCAGTTAAAAATGTGTGACCAACAAAAATATACATACAGAGGGCCCAACTTTCTGAATTGTTGTCTGGATGGTGTTACCAATGTGCTTGGCACAAACCTTTTTCACCAACTTCTTGGTTGCAGTCTTCTGCTATCAAGCTTCTCCTCAGGAGAAAACTTGGTCCACTGTTCCAAAACTATCTTTAAAGCAGATAGCATTGCGTTCACAAATGCACCAAAGCTATTTGACTTTGGCTAGGTCTTGGCCTACAAGTCAAACCCTAGGAAGTACTGCATCACAACTCAGGGAACTGTTCTAAAATGTACATTAGCTATCAAGGTCTGATAGACTAGAGTCTTTCACTTACTGTCTGTAGCTCTCTGCAATGCTCACCACTCCCTCCAAGCAAAACTGTGGTGATTTTGGATTTTTTCCATTATTTTCTCTCTGATTCAACTGGCTTCTTGTATCTGCTTCTTTGTTTGCTTTGGCCGAGAAACAGTGGGCGGGGTGTGGCTTCTGTAGGGGGTGCGGGACTTATGGTTGGACACAAAGCAGATGGGGGAGAGAAAAAAAAAACACTGGTAATTAGGTAAACAAAGTTTTATATGAAAGACCACAGTGGCAAACAAAAAGTCAGGGTAACATTCACATAGGTAAGTATAGCTGGTGTTCTAAACAGGGGTTAAAATGAAGGGCTGGTGTAAAGAGAAACAACTCACAAAGATAATCCAGCAGTTCACAGATGTTGATATAGCTCAGCAGCATGGTCCAAAGTCAGCCCGGCTTTGACAAACAATGCAAACCACAGCACTTTCTTCAATATAAGTACAGCATGGACCTGAACAAGTGTCCGGCTGCTGGCGCCAAGGCTCCTGAGGTAATGCAAAGTTGATGATGTTAATGATCCATTGTCAGCAGTGCAACTAGACTCAGTAGGACTGGACTCAGGGGTCTCTGAGGACATCAAGTGCTCCTTGCATGTCTTCTCTTTTTCCTTGGATAAAAATGTTTGAGGGTCCAATGGGGCAACAGATCATGAGCCATTGCTGTGCACTGTGCCTGAAGGAATCAGCACACACAAGGATTTTGCGGATGTCATAGTCTTTGTCTTGCCCTTGACTTGAGATGACAGAGATTGAGGTAAGGGCAATGCAAGAGTGGAGGAGATGGTGAGAGAGACAGTGAACTTGGTGTTGTGATGGGCAGTAGCATCAGGAACATCGAAGCCTCCTGTTTCAAGCTTGGTCAAGCTTGAAACAGCTTGGTCAAGCTTGAAACAGCGTTAAAGGCCGAAAGTGCGTAAAGGGCTCCTGCGGCGACAAGGAATGTGTCAAGTTTGTACGCAAAATCTGATTTGAGGCCATGACAAGTTATAAAAGTCAAACAGTATATTGCCCTTATCAAAAGTCTACGAAAGTCTAAGTTCTATGCGTGATGGGAATGCATCTACGATATCAGATTTAAAGAAAAAAAGCGGCGACCCGCGCTATGCACGCCTACCACACTACTCCTCGTCCTCGTCCTCGTCCTCATCCGAACCTGGCAGTTCTTCTGGCGCCGGGCTGCTCGAGGGCATCAAGAACCTACGGGCATGCTGAAGGGAACTGCTGGCAACCGATGCGCCTGCAGATGCAGGTGCATCCTCGGAATCATTACTAGCCCCCCATGCCGCAAGATACGCCGGCCAGCGGTTCGCCTTGATATTGTTGACGGCTTTCGTGTAGTCTTTGGTGGCTTGTTTGTACATCTTGAATGAGAATGTCCTTGCACCAACGCCGGACTGGTACTTCTCGAAGGCCCGTTCAACCTGCGCGAAATCTGTTAGAAGGGGGATGTAAATAGAATTAAAATACTTACTGCAATCATCGTGAGAACCACAGCACCCTTGGGCTGGTCGAACCGAATGTACGAGCCAGTCATTCGGCGGACGAGTACTCGCATGATGTTGTTGATAAAAGCTGAACGAAGGTATCCTTTCGGTTTCTCCGGGATACTAATTAGAATGGCAAGGGATACTATAGAGAAAGAAATGAAGCGTACCCGGTAATGCGGATCCTTGCGCGAGAGCTGCTGTGTCTGCTCCATTGGCGTCGGAATCCGCCAAAAGCCGGGTCCGTCTTGATGCAGCGCCCAGGTGGCGTGGTCTTGGATAGCAGCGGGGTTGCCCTCGAATGCCGCAGTAGAGTAGAAACTTTCGACGTGCGCGAGGGCGGTGCGACCAATCTCGGATTGCTTCTCATACAAGCGATCAACTGCCTGATGTCCATAGTAGATAAGACATGACCACACTACATGAGAAATAATATGACGTACCCTTTCGAATAGCTCATCTCCATTCTCCACCTTGTACCCTAGTCCCGGTACGACCATGTCGACGATAGCTTGAAGTTCTGCAACAGTCCCCGGGTCCGGAGCGGTCTTCGTGAAGATTACCCAGGGCGTGTCGGATGAGGCGAACCTGGCGTACACGGTGGCTCGAATTGATGAGGGCCAGTAGTCGAGTATATTGGTCGTTGTTTTCGTTTTGGTAACCGTGTTGAGAACCGGCTTGAGTCCCGGCTCGGTCTTGATGATGGGAAGAGTGTCGGTGATGGGCTCGGTCTTGACAGCAACACGAGCTCCACCACGACCACCGGAAGCACGAGCAGGGCGGGTTGATACCGTCTTTGGGGCCTTCTTGACTTTGGTACTGGTCGTGGTTGGCCTCCCCGCCTTCTTGATGGTAGTGGAGAGGAAGGGCTCGTTGAGACCTTCGGATGTGTCCGCCTTGCTGTCGGACTTGATGGTAATAATCTAGTAAGTCCACATTAGTAATTAGTCACGGTGTGATGAGTACGAAGCAACATACGTCGTTTTGTGGCTGAACACGCTTCGCCCGCACCGCACGAAGAGCACTCGGCCCATTGGCGTGGGCGTCATCATCGTCAAGGCCGCCGACAGCCGGTCCACTATGCGCACGGGATCCACCTGATAAAACAGGCTGCGAACGCCACACGGGCTTGAGGCCTGCCAGCGTGGACGTTGCGGCTTTCGCGGACTTGGTGCTGGTGTTCGTTGTGTTCCTGGGAGTCGAAACAGGTAAGTGCCTCCGATAGACATGTGGCAAGTGGCACTTACTTTCTCTTCCCCTTGTCGTTTGCCACCTTTGGCTCCGCTTTTGTCTTACCCTTGCGGGCTGCTGCCTCTAGCGCCTCAGCTTTTTCAAGAGTCTTCCTGTCATTTATCTGCAGCATGAAGGTGAGTAAAAGTCAGAACGCAAGCATTGAAGACTCACTCCAATCATGATCCTCTCGTAGTAGACAGGTTCGTCGTCACCAAGTCCATAGTAGACTGGCTCTCGGCCTAGGGTCTGTTGGTCCTCAAATTTGTCGAAGTCCGGGTTGTCTGAGTCGGGTGGGGCATTCGACACCTCCCCCATTGTAAGTACTACTGACGTCTTTTCCTCGCGCTCTCTAATCTCGTCTAGGTCCTCCTCCTCCTCAACCTCCGCCATTTGCACTGCCTTGGCCTCCAGATACAGTGCATGCAGCCGTGCCTTCTCATCTTCCTGTGCCCTGACCTCTGCAGAGGTTCGCTTCCGGTGGGGGGCGCCTGGCTTGCCCGGATGCTCCTGCCGTTTGCGGTCCGGCAGCGAGCGACGTGCTGGAGCGACACCGCCACGGGGGTTGGAGGCTAGATCATCAGCAAGTGGGGCCTGAGGTGGAGCAGGTGACGGAACTGTAGCTGGCAGAGTGTTCTCCGCCAGCTGCTCTGCCTTCTTTGTTCCCTTCCGCTTGCGCTGCTTGTGGTTGTGCTTTGTTGGGGTGTTGTTGGCTTGTGCCGATTCGCCCACGGTGTTACTGGCCGCGCGCCTACGTTTACTGGGCTGGGAGGGCAGCTGGTTCATGGCAGCATCAACTGCTGCAAGAAGCGAGTTGGTGGTGGACGTGGTGCGGTGGGCAGTGGGCATTGTTGCGGAGGTAGGCTTGTCCTTTCCTGCCTGCTTTTTCGCCCTTGTTTCCATTGCAGAGGATGGGATGGAGGATGGGGAAAAGCTGAGCTGCGGTTTCAGCTAACGCAAGAGATGGGCGAACGACAAGAGAAAATTTAGGCGAGTAGCTGAGGTTCAAGACATACGTGGCACAATGAGTTCTGACACATGTTACGTTTTTCTTACTCCCCACCATTCAGTCACCACTAGCGTCGCTAAACCACTTGGTTCAACCGCCCTCTCATTTCGACTTTCAACCATGTCTGCCAATACTCGTGCCACCCCCGTTGCATGCCCTCATTGCCCTCGCAAGTGCATCTCACAAGCTGGGCTTCTCCGGCACCTCAACCTTCAGCACCGGAGCGTTTCTGAGGACCTTCCAGACCCAAATATACCCCGCCCCAAGGCTACTTTTATTCCGCACCCTCATCTCAGCGGTACGTAAAAATGTTCTGGTTGTACGGTTTTTTCTAACTTCGCTTTTCAGGCCGTAAAACCACAGCAGCTGGACGCTTTCTCCTGGAGGATGAGCCTCCTCCTCCCCCTCCTCCCGCTCCCCCTGCCCACACACCTGATTCCTGGGCTCCATTTGACTCACGGGCAGAGTTTGACTTCGCGTTTGACCACTATGTGACGGCCGAGTCCTCAGCTTCCGAGATTAGGCGTGCCCTCAGCTTCTGGGATGCTGTAGTCACCCCACACGGTGATGCAGCCCCTTGGAGAAATGAAAAGGACGTCTATGACACCATCGACCAAATCCCCGAGGGCGGCATACCATGGAAGGTGTACAAGATTCGCTACAGTGGCCCTCGACCTCTGTCACCTCCGAAATGGATGACAGAGACGTATGAGCTCTGCACCCGAGACTCCCGTGCCATCCTCCATCATCAACTCGCAACACGGGACTTCGAGGACAAGATACACTATGCTCCATATCGGCACTTCAACCATGAAGGCAAGCGGGTGTTTTCGGACCTCATGTCCGGTGAATGGGCTTGGCGTCAAGCGGTATGTGAATCCCCTCCCTCTTTTACTGTTCAGCTGACGGATTTGAACTTTAGGATACCTTGGCTGATGATCCACGCACGCATGGTGCCATGTTCGTTCCCATTGTCGCCGGCAGTGACAAGACTACAGTGTCTGTTGCGACAGGACACCAGGAGTTCCACCCGGTATATATGTCACCGGGAAACCTATCAAACACGGCGCGTTGCGGACATACCAACTCGGTATTGCCTGTGGCCTTCCTTCCAATCCCTCGCAGTAAGTAGAGCTTTCCTGCTCATTACCTTCGCTAATGTTGTCCCTAGCCAAACGGAAGCACCGTCAGAAGCCCGAGTTCCAAGCCTTCTGCCGGCAACTCTACCATGAGGCACTCCGAAGGGTCTTCCAGCCGCCAGCGGCTGGAATGGAGACCCCAGAAATTATTAAGTGCCCGGATGGACACTTCTGACAGGCGATCTATGGTCTCGGACCATATATTGCTGACTACCCCGAACAGGTTTGGCTGTCGGGAATAGTCTCAGGCTGGTGTCCCAAGTAAGCTGTTTTGTTTTCTGACATTTTCTAAGCTGACTTTATACAGGTGCGATGCGAAGCCAGATGCGCCTGATGATCCGGATGCTCGACGACGGACATGCGATAAAACGGACCACTACTGTGCCCGACTTGATACAAACGCCCTGTGGACAAAATATGGGATACGACAGGATTATCGGGTAAGTACTCTTTCACGTAGTGTCTTCGAGCATTTAGAACTGAATTTCTGAAAAGCCATTTATGCATCATTTCCCTCGTGCCGACATCCACGAGCTATTATCCCCTGATCTCCTTCACCAAGTCATCAAGGGCACTTTCAAGGACCACATTGTTGCGTGGGTCAACGCGTACCTCAAGATTGTCCACGGCGAGACACAGGGCAGTGCTATCATCGATGAGATTGATCGTTGGTATGTGCTCCACTTTCTTAATTGGCCCGTCCGCATCTGACATCTCCTCAGAATCAATCTAGTACCCTCTTTCCCGGGGCTACACCGATTCCCCGACGGTCGGGATTTTGAGCAATGGACAGGTGACGACAGCAAGGCTCTCATGAAGGTGTGTACGCTGTTCTCGATGTCCTTCTCGCAATGCTTACTCCACCGATGACATCAGGTTTATTTGCCGGCAATCGCTGGCTTTGTCCCCGTCAAAATGGTACAATGCCTCTCAGCATTCCTCGACTTTTGTTACATCGCGCGTCAGAATAGCTTGTCCGCTGACGATCTCGACCACCTCGACACCGCCCTTTCTCGTTTCCACAACCTTTGATCTATCTTTATTGATACCGGTGTTCGCCTCAACAGCATATCGCTCCCACGTCAACATTCACTCTTCCACTACCGGTATTCAATTATTCTTTTTGGGTCGCCAAACGGGCTGTGCTCGTCGATTACCGAGTCAAAACATATCATCGCCGTCAAGAAGCCGTGGCGACGATCGAATCGATTCAAGGCCCTTTATCAAATGCTTCGCATCTTGGTCCGGCTCGACAAACTTCATGCGGCAAGACACTTGTTCGAAGAGCGCGGGATGTTGGTCGGCGACACATCAAGTTATCAATGAATGCTTCTCAGTGGCGAATACCCTACCCTCCCGATAGTATTCTACCTGTCCCCGTGGATTCGGAAGAGGACCAACTGCCCATGACTGGACCCAAGGTCATGTCGGCGATTGAGTTGGCCCATACCCGCAGTAAGTGCAGTTCTTATTTCTCGAACATCGCTGCTCATTCTTGTATAGAGCGTGCGTTTGCGTATCCACGCAATGTTGTTGACCTCGCCGCCACAATTCACCAGCCCACTCTTCCATCCCTGATCCGCCGCTTTCTGTTCGATCAGTTATATCTGCATCACGATCACGCCATTAGCCCGGTCCCAATCGAGCAGTACCCTGAGTTTTCTGGGCCTGTGTATGTCCGGCACTCTGCCATTGCTCGCTTTTGGGCACCTAGCGACTACTGTGGAGCCGGGGGGATGCAACGTGAGTGGATCTGATGTCATCCCTGCTGGCGAGGCCAGTATGCGCGACGCGACACAGTTTTCATCGAGATGGACAGCGAGAAGCCGGGTATGCGAGGCATGGCAGTAGGGAGGGTATATCTCTTTTTTTCGGTTGCACGCAAAGGTAGGGAGTACCCATGTGCTCTTATTCATTGGTTTGTACCCGTAGGAAATCGGCCAGACCCAGCGACTGGGATGTGGGTCGTTCGCCCCGAGTACCTTGGAAATCGGCCCAACATGGCTGTCATCCATCTCGATTCCATTTCGCGAGGCGCGCACCTCATCCCAGTGTACGGTACCGCAACTCTACCAGAGGAGTTGCAGTTTCATGATTCATTGGACGCGTTTTGTACTTTCTATGTTAACCGCTGGGCAGATCACCACATGCACTCTTTTATGTATGGTGACAATTAGCGTATATTACTTGATTTCTACTGAGTGCGATTCGCCGCGTGATAAGATAACAAACTTTCCGACTTTTCTCCCTGGTCTGGCTTGCGGCTTGGTCTACCAAGACAAAGGGCATTAAAAGTAAGAAAAGTCCGAAAAGATGACTGCGAAGTTCCTGATGAGGTTGCCGGAGAGAAGGGCTGAGGTATTATAGAGGGTGATAGGTGTATTAGAGTTGTAGTGGTCATCAACAATGAAGTCTTGGCTATGTTCTCAATGTGGCTTCAAGGACAAGACAGATAACAGGGTCGTGGAATGCAAGGCCAATGCAGAAGGAGCATGAAGGGTGTCTGAGTAGTAGTGCCTTGATGGTGATGGTGTTACAGGAGTAATATGAGGAAACAGTGTGGCACTGGAAAGAGAGGAAATTGTGGAGAAGGTGGATGGTTGCAACAAAACAGTAGAAGAAAGAGTGTGTTGTTGAGAGCAGGGCTGAGGTGCAAGGTGGGGTGGGGCCAAAAGTGGGGGTGGCTTTGAAGAAGGCTAGGAGGGTGTAGCAGGCAAGGGTGGCTTGAAAGGGGCTGCAACTGCAAAACAGATGTGGACATGGACATGGATGTGGGTGCAGGTGGTTGAGACAAAGACAATGTTTTTTGCATGGAGAAGCAACCATCAACTATCACATATCCACCCCCAGGATCAACAGAACAAAGGTGTGTACCAAACATCCAGATGTGTTTGGTGGCAATGTCATTGCGGATGATGGCTTCAAATCTGGTGATTGCAGATTGAATGTAGGGATTGAGGTTGGCATGGTAACTGGAAAATGTTTCAATCTCAATGCATGAGTTGTCAAGAGGAGTATCAGGATCTTATCTGGGGCACACAGCAAAACCAATGAAAAAACCATCTGTCATATGAGACATAGTATTTACCTATATCATGGAATTAGTGCTGGAGCATATATGAGAGCAAAGCATGCACTGAGTCCTCCATATTAAAGACAAAGTCAGATCATACTGCATATTGATTGCCTGGTCTCCCGCAGAATGAGGAATGAAGTTGTGTTGAAGCGTTGATGTCACTGGTGGTCAGGGCTGCTGCTGCTGCATGGCCTGCAAGGCAGCGGCAGTGATAACATTCACAGCAGATGTCAATTCTCAAAAGGTGTGGGTCCTGGCTTTTAATCCAAGAACAAATGTTGTTGAGATGACATGAGGTTGAAGGAGTGGGATGCAGTGGAGTGTGGTCAACAGGTAAAGACATATGTGGATGAATCTGCATCAAACTGACCTTATCAACATCCATGCATCCATCATGCAGCATGCATCCGCAGAACAGTTCTGTACACATATTTTGATGAACCACACTGCTTCTCTTGAATCACACCACATGCCCAATACATGACGTGAATTCCATGACCTTTTCACTTCTAATAGGAACCCATGTGTAATACTAGTTCATGTTTTCTACAAAAACTGAGAGATCATGCATATGAGCATGAAGATTGTTATCATCAAAATATACCTGATCATCCAATCCACCCTTAGGAGAATGCCCTGCTGCTGATGAAATTTTGAAAGCCCTTACACCTGTGTATCCAGGCAAGCACTTGAACTTGTGCAACTTTTTGAGATGGATCTCATTTGCACAAAGATACCTTGCAAAGTGGGCTGTTAAGGCTGTGGCAAAGGGGGACTTGCTTTTTTGGAGATGCTTCTTGTGCTGTCTGATATCCACATTCTCAGCAAGAACCCATGCTCAAAGCTGTTGAACCTTGATATTCAACCATGTGATCTCCTCCCTTGCCCATAGTATCTTGTAGTACTTTGTAGCCACATTTCAGCTAATGGGCTTTGTCCAAGGCTGTTTGCAGATGTCTTGTTGAAAGTACAAGTGCTTTAGTATGTTAAGCTTGGAAAGGAACATGTACTGGATGATGTTATCCCATCTGATCCACGCAGCTGGCAGATTCATCCTTGCTACAAGTGTGTTGTAGTGTTTGAGGGTAATGCAGATTGGGTACAATTGTTTCTGGATTGCCTTCCCAATGGATGTCCACATCTTATATACTGTAGAATAAGTGTCAGTCAAATCTGAGGGATAGGTACAGCAGTAGAAGTTTATCTATCTTGGCAATATGTGTTTTTGCAAGCTCTTAATAATGAAGAGCTGGAGATCTTTGGAGGCTGCATAGAAATATTGATGTTGAAGGTAATCAGCTGCAGCAAGGTACTCAGGTGAGGATTTTAACCACATCTTGGTGATACAACAACATGTCTTGAGGTCAATGATGACTTGGCCACAGATTACAAGTTTGTCAGTGGCATGCCAGTGCACGTTCTCTAGTATCAGTGTCTTGCTTGCATTGTGCAAGTAGTCAATGTTGTCTATTGTGTGCTTGAATGGCTCAGATACATGCTGCCACTTGATGCTAGTGATTTTGTTAGTATGTCATCAATGCTGAATAAATAGGGGACACACTCTGCAGTCAGTCGCTTTTGCTAAGGCTTTAAACCTTGCTACTATTATTAAGTTGCTGACCCATTATGCAAAAGGTACGTTGTTGTTCGATTAATTGTCCACAGACTGAACTTCAACTGCTTTTTCACAAGCCCTCAGAGCTTATACGTATTCAGCACTGAGTTATCATTCATCAGGCTCCTCCTTCAGGTTTATCAAGAACAAGTGCTTGAGGTCAAGCCATATGCTGATGTCAGCCTCAGTGATTGTCAAGCAATTGCATAGCTCCTTGACAGCCGGTGTGTAATTGGTGATGAGTGTGAGCACCTGGCAGTACTTCTGATACAGAAAATTAGCTATGCAATGTGTTAGCAGGGGAACAGTAAATACATGACAAAAAAACTTATGGAAGTCACCATATCTGCCATTGTCTCTGTTGAAAGTGGAGGTCAAGACTCTGAAGGAAATAGAATGACAAGGCATAACAGTTAACATCAGTAGAATTTGATGAAGAAAAGACATGCTCCATGACCTCAAAGTCTGAGAGGCCAGTGTCAGGGAGATAGAGTGGATGGAACCTGAGCTGACATAGCCAACTGTGTGTTTACTCATGGAAGGCATTCACATAGATCTTGAAATTGTGCTTGTGCGCCTTGTCACGTAAGAGAGGGCTCAAGTCAACAGTCTTGCTGAATGCACATCCAGTATCCTGCCCAAGGCCAATATTATTGCCATGCATGTCTGTGAACAGCCCTTAACTAGGGGAGTCACTGTACATGCAAACAAGGAATGATGATGAGTGAGAGAGACTAATCCTAACCCTAGATGGGGCTTGGGCAGAAGTAGATGCTTTGATGAGAGGACTTGAGACTTGGATTTACAAACAGAGCTAAGGAGAAATCTCAAAAAAAAAACTCTTGGAGTTCCAGGTCATTGATTACAGTCTATATATTATTGGACAGCTGAGCACAGACCATGTATCCAAAGGTAGGGCTCCTGCCTAAATAGGAATACAAAGTACTTAGTAATATAAGCACACCATATTTGTGATCCTTGCATCATATGATGTTATGGTCCAGACCCATCACATGCTTGGTCACATACCTGCTTATATAATAGATAAGGCCAAAGCCCAGCCAAATCAAAAAATGCAATAAATAATGCATTGTTTGTCCAAGTTAGGGCTAGCAAGAGGCATTTTTGATGGCATGCCCTTGAGGACATCATCAATTGGATCTGTTGCATGGTGGTTGCCTTGATCAAACTGTGAGTGCAGCTCAGTAGTGCACTCCTAATGGTAATGCATCCTCTTGGCACTCTTGGAATGTTGCCAAAGAGCTTGGATCTGGGGACCAATTGGGATAGTAGTGAACATGCACCGAAGTACCTTCTTGTTATGACTAGACTTGCAAGATTCATAGCGGTCCTTGCCACATGTTGGACACTTTTCAAAGGGTGCAAATGGACCAGTATATGCCAAGCAGGTATTGATGCACATGGTGATATTTTGTAGTGATCACTGTTAATATGAGCATTGCAAAGAAGATGGAAACATTCCTCAGTAGTGCATGCATTTTTGAGTGCAGCAGTTTGAAAGAGCTCCGGCATTCTCCTCTGTGTAAGTCAAAAGGGCATGGTTGTTGGAGGGAGGTGGCAGAAGCAGATCCTTGGAGGCAGGTGAGGGAGTAGGTGGACAGCAGTCCTCCTCAACCTCATAGTCTGGTTGCATTGCATGAATCTGGGCATGCTGAAGAACTTCCTCTTTGTCTTTACCACCTCCATGCTCACCCTTGCCTTCCTCATCCCCATGCTTGCTCTCTGGTTGCATATCCCCTTGCTGCTGCTGCTGCTGCTCCCCTTCATCCAGCATATCCAAATTGCAGTCTTCAGCTTCAATGTTCACAAGTCTGTCTTGGTTGTTATCATCCTTTAAAAAATTGGGGTGTGCCAGTTCCTCAAAGAAGAATGTCTACTAGAAGAGCAAGTTATGTGAGTATGGGCTGAGCATTGTGAAGCGCACCTGTGCTCCCTCTGGGTTTGAATCTACAGTTTTCTTATCTTTGTTATGCTGGTGCTTGTCCTGCTTGTCCTCTACAAATGGTGGGGACAAGTGAAGGTGTTACAACATCCAAAAAGTGAGTAAGGTCATGAACACTGTACATACACATACCTGGTGAGCAAGAAAGCCCTCTGGTTAATTGTGTCCAGGTAAAGAGCCCTGAAAAGGCTCAGGTTGGCCTGCTGTGCATCTCTGCTTGAGTGGAGTACTCTTTCATACATCTGAGCCAGCAGTAAAATAGCAAGGGTTGGTCATAGAGGGGCCAGCCTCAGATGTTTGTGTTTGAGGAATTGTCTGGTGTAAAGTACAGAGGAAATTTGCTACTGATGTGGGAATGGCTGGTTCAGGTTCACAAGGATTGTGTTTTTTCCATGTCTTGCATGTAATGGATTGTTTGTTATCACTGTACCTGGTCCAACACCACTTGTACCTACAGAAAATGTACAAGCCATCCTGTACATAGGGATCCAAGTTGGCTTGAGGCAGTGGCTGGTGGGGTATTAAGAAAAGTTGTGGGAGAGGATGTGAGGGGATGAAGATGGCAAGGGGGTGTTGATGTGCTATGTAATCAAACTCAGGAACTTGTTTTGTTACACTCAACTGAGTGCAAACCTTGTTAACACACAGGCAATCCAATTAGGTAGATGGGTCACATTTTTGTTATAGCTGGAATGGGGTGTGCATTAGAATAGATGCACTCCAGGTTGTTATCTTATCCCACAGAGCAGGCAACTCTGTTGTCAGGCTTCAGATGCTAAGAATAACTCAGGTCAAGACTCAGGGCTATGATCTGCCCATGGCTTTATCCTTCTTCTTGTCACACCAGATAATTTTAGATTGCTTCTCATTCAGCTGTTTTTAACTGGGTTTTAAATGCCAGATAGCCCCTCGTGCCCCTTTGATTCACTGGGGCAATTGTCCATGTTTTTGTAGAAAACATTCAAAATGTTTTGATGGCCTTCTTCCTAATTGAGCAGGTCACCTTCCAAAATTTGGCATTTTGAGCAAAATATTTTAAATGTTTTTGACATGTTTTTCCTGGAAACATTGACGAATGCCCCCAGTGATTGGTCACTTTGGCTACAGGCCACATCCAAGTCAATGAATGCTAGTGTTCATCAGAACCACAATGTGTGAACCAGTGCTCAGGAATGACTAGATGAACATCCATCAGGTTGGCAAACTTGTAGATGTAGATATCCTGGTCACCATGCAGGTGAGCCTTGGGGGCTGTAAGTGCTGGGTCAATTTTGTGAAGCCATTTTGATGCCCACCAGGCCTGTGCAAAATGCTTGCCTGCATCCTCTGGATAGAAGTGGAGGTGCAGAAAAATCTATGGGTTTGCAAACTCCTAGAACAAGTTGATGTCAGTGATATAAATAGCATGTTTTTGAATGAGGGTTGACAGACTTGAGAAATCAAGACTGCAAGGTCATTGATATAATAAACATGATCCAGTTGACTTTTGCACCATGTGGTTGGCATACCATATTGTGAATGGAAGGTGTCATTAGAGGACTTCAGGACCTTGACAGAATGGAGGTCATTGACCCTGAGCAAACTAGCCATCCATAGAATGGACTCCATTTGCAAGTCAGAGAATTTTAAGTGCAGGAGATGCTGCATGATGTTTAGGAGACATGTCTGTGGGCAAACAAGGTTATATTTGGAATGGAAAAAATTGAGTGTAATGTACTTCCTTATTGGTTCAAGGAAACCATCATAGGACTTCCTTGATGTATTTTGTGCAGGTCAGACTGAGCCTTGCTCAACTCCAGTGGTGGGGCCTGCAATTTTTATTGATCAAACAAAAAGAACAAAAAGCAACGGGAAAAAATGTTACCTTCTGAAAAAGGCTGTAAGTAGCTGTTGGTACCAAATTCAATCTCAGCAGGCTCATCTTCTGAAGAGATAGAAGCACCATCCATAAAGGCAGCCAGATTAGCTGCCATCAAGTTGACACCAAGCTGGTCCTCAGGTGGAGACATGAAACAATTGGGGTCAATGGCACCTCAGTCCAGCTCAAGTTCCCCCTCTTGCTGGACCGTATCTTCCAACACAAGAGGATGCTGGCTGGGGAAAGAACACATTTGAGCCTCTGCAGCATGCAAGAAAGCATCTGGGAGGAAGTCACCAGTTAGTGCACTGATGTACTCAACTGGATTGTTGCCAGCAGGGAGATCAGAGAAAAGAGGGGGCAGAGATGGCAGCAGCAGTGCCAAGAAAGCAGCTGTCAGTGCTGTGTGCTGTGAATGCTTGTTGATTTTTTCGTGACAACAGGTGTGAGTGAGGTCAAGCCAGCTGCTGTCACAGTGCTTACACTGGTAAAGGTAAGTGTGCTGGCCTACCCTGACCAGCCAGTCTGTGTGCAAATGGTAAGCTCTGAATGGGGATTCATACAGACATTGTTGCTCACAATTGGGGTGTTGTAGGCCTTGTAGTGCACAAGCAGCACAGAGGACACAAGGCATCATGAGGGCAAGTAAAATGGTGTCTGGAAGGGAGGAAGATGGTGGTAAGAAGGAAGGGAAATTCCTAATGGAAATATTTCAGTCTTATATTTGTTCTCCTTTGTTTCTAAAATGTATTAGTAGTGCACATGACAAGCTGCAGCCCATATAGTGCACTCTGTTTAATATTCTGCTTTGTTTACAAAAATGCTCCGCAGTAGATTACTTGTTGATTTGTCCTTACGACATATATAGACATGCTGTATCGTAGATTACCTCCTTACAAGGTTGCAACGGAGTTCTCTCACTCATGCCGCGCAACTTTTTGAATTCCAACAATTCCTTTGTGCAGTACCAGTGCTGGACCCCTCACTCTGATAGAATAAACACAACATATATTTGCATTCAGGCAAAACATAAGGGTGGGTTGAGTTAGACACATGAGCATGACTCCAATGTACCAACACAGGATGGTTGGGCTAAACAAATTATATTCCAAAAACAGATGTATTACTCCTATCTCAACACCAACCCATCCCACCCTTTGGGATTTTTCAAACCTGAGGGCTGGCCATGTATGAGTGAACATCATGTGGAGTGAAGACCAAAACCCAATTCTATGAAATGCTAGCTGGTGTCAAACTGATACCAGTTAACTGCACTAGAAAAATATACCAATATGTTTTGCCAATCTAATTAGGATACCTTGGGTGAGTGGTTGAAATAATCTTGCATACCTTTCCAAAACTTATCCAATCTAGGCACTGGATTTTATTTAAAATAAGTTATGGGAAGGTATGCTTATGATTTTGTGATATGTGGTAACAGAGGTTTAAAATATATTATGGGCACTTTATATAGCAGCCAACTCATGAACCAGACTGAGCTGTCAAATGTTGTTCAAGACCCGGGCCAATTGTAATTTTTTTGACAGCCCAGTAAAGCCAATAACCAATATAACCAGTAGAAAAACAAGAGAAAAAAGAATCAAACTATTATGATTGGACATCAAATCAAGTGTTCATCAAACACCTGTCAAATGCTAATCAAAGGACCAGTTCAATTGAATGCAGTTATTAACCCTCTTTTAATAGTTTTTTGACAGGCATTTGACAGGTTTTTGACTGGTGTTTGAATGGTGTTTGGCTGGTGTTTGATGGGTTTTTGAATGGTATTTGGCAGGTGTTTGACAGGTGTTTGATTTGATGTTTAATCATAATAGCTTGATTCTTTCTTTTCTTGTTTTTATTTATTGGTTATATTGGTTATTGGCTTTACCAGGCTGCCAAAAAATCTGCAATTGGCCCAGGTCTTGAACAACATTTGACAGCCCAGTCTGGTTGTCATGCCCATGCATTTTCAGTCAAACTCCAGTACATGTTTGCTCCTTTGGTACTGCTTTGGTATCTTCAGCAGCTATGGAGTAGATGTTGATACACTTGTGAATTATCAGTCAACACATTATCTTATGATCAACTCACTCAACATTCTTGCTGTCACTCTTCTACACCTGTCATTATTCCGCAGTTACGCCTGTCATGTTTTATATTCTTACAATCTCAGTCTTCTTTGGTGATTACTCACAATACTCCACACTTACTCATCTGGAGCTTATCCAAAGATCTGGACTTACAATATAAATAATGGTAGCATTCAACTTGTATTTGATAGTATGAATATTGATTTAATCCTGCCCCAACACCTCTGTTGTCTTTGACACTCTTTCATGTTTGTCATCTCTATCTAACTCATACTCCAAGTTAACTTGATGTTGACTTGTCATCTCCATCTTACTCTGCCATATTTAGCAGCTTCTCCTTGCTACTACACACATCTCCTTTACCTTTGCTGTCTCTGGTTCACCTTCAGTCCATCTCTATATATCTTTGTACCTTCGCTACCATCTTTGGGACACAGTATCCCTAGTCACTAGGTCGCAACTGCCACTAGTCGAGGCTGTTTTACCTTAGCTACACTAGGGAGCTAGAAAATTGTTGATTAGCTTAGCATAGCTTTGAATGGAACTATTACAAGGCCCCACTTTATTTGAGGTACAAATTGGCCTCAATTAGCTCAGTTTCAATTGAGATCTTGGCTGTCAGCCATGTTGGGCTCTCGTAGCTTAGATAGAAGGAGTGTGATTACTCAAAGTGATCTGACTCAAAAATAGAAACCGAATACACTAGATTAGGTCCAACTAAGTCACATGTACAAAATCAAGCCATGCGTCAACCGCGCTCCCACTTTTGCTCTCCCCTGCTCCTGCTCCTGCTTGTCCACGGGGCCAGCCATGCCCTATCCCCGCCCCTCAAACTCCCAATCTTGGATGCGCTATGGGTGTCGATGTCCGAACAAGTGAAGAAAGACACCTATAAAGATCTCGGGCTGTCAGTCATCAATCCTCACCTCACAAGAAACCAAGAAAGATGTACCATCAATTACCATTCAACGGGCCCAACAAAGAGAACCCATTCATGTGTGCTGCATGTGTAGAACGGGTGTTTCATGTCTGTTAGGATTTTGAGAGCTTTTTCAAGTAGTGGATCCCCAAAATCAACATACTTGCGTCCATCGGATGTGTCGACATATCCAATCACGTTGGAAGTAACAACAGGACTGTCTGTCTGTGCTAGACCCAGCCACCAAGGTGTGTACTACCTCAGGATCACCATAGTCTAATGTCATTGCATTGCTGCTAACCCCGGGCAGCTTGCCCGCTTTGTCTGATTCATAGGTTTTACTTGCTGGACAGTTCCAGGACAAGTGGCCTGGCTTATGGCATTCAAAGCACAATCCATTGTTGACATGTCACTCGTGCTCTTCTTTGCTCAGCTTGGGCTTGAAGTGTTGCTGACACCTCTTGAGCCTGTCATGATGTTCTCATTGTTATTCTCGTTGACTCAATGAGGCCATCAATGGTAGGCTGTTCATATTGAGTTCAAAGTCAAAGGGCGGTCTTTGGAAGCCACTTGGTTTGAACTGAGGACCACACTGTTGTTCTTGGTGGTGTCAGGGTTGTTCTTCCCATGGGAAGCGGTAAGGCTTGTTGTTAGTGGCTGACCTGTTGCTTCTGTGCAGGTCTCTGTTCACCATGCTATTGGCCACTTCAATGATTTTGGCAGTTTCAACAACTTCGTTGAGCCCAGATACCTCTGGGTTGAGGTGTTTGCACCATAGTTCTCATTGCATGCTGTTGTCCAAACATGTCCAGACATGCAGCACCTTGGTGCATTCATCCATTTCACCAATGATATTCCAATACCTGGTGAGTTTGTACAAGACATCTTTAATCGGCATTCCTCTCTGATTGAAACAATGTATTTTGTCATGCATGCATAGTTTAAAGTCAACAGAGAAACAATAATTGAATAGTTCAGAGAAGAACTTGGTAAGTCCCCATTTATGAAGAGCTAATGATACTTGGGTTACATAGAATTTGCGTGCACGGCCATCCATGTAGTGTGTGATTAGTGCAACCTGTTGGGATTTCTTTACCTTCCCATCGGTGACATATGTCATTGACTCCGTCATGAAGTGGTGGTATGTCATCATGTTGACCCTACCATTGTATCGTTCTGGAGTGATCAGTTGGAGTAATGTTTGTGTATCCTTGTGGGCGCACTTCTTTTTGTTGCAACACTGTTGGTGCGATGCTTGTTGATGCTGCTTTCGAGTTTGTTGCACCCAGCCCCTGCCCAAGGATGGTGATGACAAAAAGGATTCTGATGATGAGTTGGAAGATGGTGACAACAAGCTCGGCTTGTAGTCTGAGTTGCTATCCTCACTGTCTGAATCCTCAGATGAGCTGGAGCTGGTTTCTGAATCTGATGAGCTGGAAGAACTTGATGAGCTTGAAGAACTGCTCGAAGGGATGCCTGTGCCTGTTGTTGCTTTCCCAGTGAGTAATTTATGTTTCCCTGACTTCAACTGTTGGAACACATTTTCTAGGAAGCTTGTTGGATTAATCTGCGCCAATGCATTCATTGCAGATGGCGCAAATTTCTTTGCAACAGTTTACTTAGCTTTTGCCTTGCGTCTTTCCTGTCCAGCATAGTCTGTGACTGTGTTTTTGATCATCTGGCAGATTGAATCATTGCCAGCTAACTCGATCATGGGTTCAGGTATGTCCCCACGTTCTGGCTTTCTGCTGCATTGGTTGTGGACTTCTTATAATGCTTTGTTTTTGTTTTAGGCAATGTAACCTGTCTGACGCTTACCAAGGGCCCTGGGGCTGGCTCGGAAGCTACTTTCTTTGTCTCGCCCTTGGCAGTTTTCTTTGCGTGCTTGCCTTTGAGCTGTGCAATGTGTGACTTCAGTGAGGTACGCATCCTGTTGATCTTATCAATGATGTTGTGAGGGATATGGAAATCTCCATCCTCGTCCTCATCATCTGATATGTCCTGCAGTTCCGGGATGTTGTCTTTGTTATCAGTGTCCACATGGGGCTGCATTTCAGCATGTGTTTGCAGCTGTATTCGCTCATCATTGCACATTGAGTATCCACATTTATTTCATTTTTGGAAAGCTCTGACGCTCCCCAATTCTTGGGGTCTACACCCTTGCCCTTGTCTTGGGTGGGTGGAGCTTCTTCTGACTTGCTGTCTGACAAGTTGTCACTCACGTTGTTGCTGGTACTTGATGATTCGCTGCCAAGCACGGACTTGTAGTGCTTGTGGATACGTGCACGCTGTTTGGCCGTAAGGCTGTCCTTGGCTTTGGTGACAGTGTGTTGCTGGGGTGTGGATAGTTTCCCCTCAATGGCGGATATATTCTTGCCATCCTTCCTGTCCTCCAGGGTAAGCGGGGTTTCATCCTCCATATCAGACATGGGAGCCTCAGCTATGACCGCTGTATCAACGGGGTCTCAATGAGCACGCGGCTTGGAGGATCTCCCACGATGAATTGAGTGCACCTCATTACCGCCAAGGTGAGAGGTCTGCACTGGTGTCTCTGGAGACGGAGTGAGCAAACCTAGTTTGTCACTGCTATGGCTTGGGCTAGGCGGTGCCGACAACAAGTGAGCTTGTACTTGACCACGCAGGTTGTAACACATGTTGGTGTTTTTGGTCGGCCATATGTGGTGGGCGGTTGTTGACTGGTATGAATTTGTATGCTCGGGGGTTGACAGGTGATCAGACTGTCAGACACAACAAGCAAAGGTTTTACTTAATGTGTAGGTTGTTGTAGATGGAGGTTCAAAATATGTGATGGTGACCCGGAGTTGGAACTCAGAACAACGGCACAATAGGATATGAGAGATAGAAAGCGAGAGAGCACTTGAGGTGTGAACCAGCCAAAAGAATATAGGGATTTGGATGGGAGAACTCTGAAGTTCTCCATCATAGTACAGAGCTCTTATATACCATAGACGAGAGAGTCCAATGCCTGACTAGGCATCCGGATGAGGTGAGGATAAGTAGATATGAGTAAGACAATCTGACCAAGTGTCCCGTGATCCAGAACCACTACACTTCTGGTGAGTGAGAGATTTTCAGCAGGAACATCATTGAAGTCACATCTCCTTGAACTGTTGCTGTAGGAATTGCTCAAGCTTGCCTTCCTCATTTTGCTTGAGCTCTTCAAGTTGCTTGTGCTTGGTGATTAGATCTGAGTCAAGGGTGAATATGGTGTCCTCAGGTATCTGTTAAGTGTAAATATGACTAATGGAAGATGTAGAATATAAAATTTGCCTCATCCTCAGTAGGAGCATTGTGTGGATACTCTGA
>NW_006913057.1:1095460-1101747 GCF_000271625.1 Coniophora puteana RWD-64-598 SS2 | reverse complement strand
ACATTGTGGAAATAAATCTGCAAGGGAGTGAATATCACTGCACAGTGGTAATAATCGCTCTGTACAGCAGTTATTATTTCAGGTGAAAATCACCACTTCTATTAACACATTCGCCAAGCTGTGTTGCGCCAATGCACAAGTCAATTTCACCACTTATGTTTGTTATATTAACCATAGTATCTTGATGTTATTCACCCAATTTGATGTCTCAAAATAAGCTAGCTAAAATGGTAAAAATCATGATGCTCTATTGGGTGATTTCACCCCATTTTTGAGGATACATAGACCCACAATAGTGGTGTTTTTACAATGCACATATTGGGAATGCCACTGCCGTGCATGTGCATACTGCTATTACAGTATTTCTTGCATTAATGCTGCAGAATTGAACAATAGAACCTGTGTACACTGCAGGCAACATGCTATGTTGTCAGAACTTTCTCAGGCGCATTATGAACCATTGTAATCGACTACAATGGAAAATACATAAAAATCAATCGTAATGAAAGGCACTTTCCATTGGCAAGGGCATTACAATGGCCATAACAATACAAAAATTCCCATTGTAACCGCTTAGTAAGTGTTGAAAACGGCATTTTAGTCGCTTCACTTTGATGGTGATGCATTACAATGCGCATTATTATTGATTATAATTAAAGGCACTTCCGAACCCATTAGAATGCCCCTTTAGAAAGTTCCGACAGTGCATATATTTGAGAACTGCTACTGACAATACTGTCAGGCATAGGTACTTGGATCCAAAACTATGGATTGCCAGTTGCACAAACCTGCAAAGCCAACTTGTGTGTGAATTGAATCTGAATTGCATACCCGTTTCCACCTTAGTCCCTATCCATTCCCATGCTCTCCTTGCCTTTGCCTTTGCCTTTGTCCTTGCCTTTGCCTTTGCCTTCACCCTTGCTGCTGCTGTTATTCAACCCTTCATTCACCCCTGCTGTTTTGCTGTCTTCAAGCTCATCAATATGGGTGCATGTATGCATTCTCTCATTGTTGATTTTGGCCTCAGCCTTGTGTTTACAGGTTTGAGGCTTCCAAGAATTCTGCAGGTACTGTTTGACTATCTCAGCCAATGGCCAATCAAAGTCATATTGTTCATAGAGGTCAGCCTTGTGGATACAACAGACCTGCAGTCATACTCAATTGTAAGTCCTAATTCTCGGTATAAAATGTAGAAACCTACAATTTTGAAGAGTTTACCCAGCTTTTTGTGAGGCTGCACTTTATATTTGACCTTGAGGTCAAACCCGAGATGGTGCATCTCGGTTCTTAGTGTTTGCTATAGTACCACCGGTAAGGTCAGCGAAGGACATGCATTGAGGAGGACTAATTAATCACTCACCAAAATCATGTTATAGATGTCTTTCTCTTTGGCCTCCATGTCTGCTCAGAGATGCATGGCCATGAAAGGTTTGTTTCCACTTGGAAGCATATTTCACTCCTGATGCATTCACTTTGGGACCTTGTTTCTGACCTTGCCACCATTCTGTGCCTTGTGAGCAGCTCTCTGGGCTTTGGCCGCCTCCCTCTGAGCAGCTTCTGTTGCTAGCTTGAGTGCATCAACTGTGTTCTGGAACTCCAGCAAATGCACTGAATTCAATGTAAGCAGGTTACAGTCCTCAAACCTTTTCAATAGATCACTCACCTTTCAGCTACTCATTTTCAGCTATGAGTGTGACATCTTGTCTGTGCAAGACAGCCTTCTGAGCAGCTGCGGACAGTTTTTTTTGCTGTAGGTCTGCTCTTGTTTGCAGTATGTCCAATTATCCCACTAGGGCCACTGGTGGGTTGTATGTTGGCGGCTGCAAGCATATTGTGGCAGATTGCAATAGGGTGTTTTTGTCTCCCATAGGTGAGTAGAAGCTGTTGAAAGCTAGTGATGAGGCTGCAGGGGCTCATGGATGTGGACAGCTGGTAGACAGGGCTAGCAAATGTCTGGAGAGTTTTGGGATACAAGAGTGCATGCGTATTATTGGAATACTAACATGTCCTTGTGTGTACTCTGCCCCAGGTGCAATTAATGATTGCTGGGTTTCCACCAAGTGTGCGTGTATGTGCACACTTTTTTTCTTTACTCATACATCTTCTCTGGTCACTGTTATCCTATCCACAAAAAAAAATACAAAATGGTATGTTCTACAAACTCCAAACATCAAAAGGTGTTTTGTCCTTACTGTACAATATTTTGCAGTGCCTGTACTGTGTGCCATCATTGTAAAGTGTTAATCCCCCCAGCTTTTGAAAGCAAAATCCCCATTTCAACCTCACCAACAGACACCTCCCCAGCACAAGGCCAATCAACTTGTACAAGCTCATGCATCATCTAGTGGCCATCCTGAATCATTTAGTGGTCAATCTGCAAGTACAGCTACACAATATAACACTCTTATCAATGACACATTCATTAATGCATCATACTCATCTGAGCTTCACAATATTGGTGACTTGAACCATGATGCAGCTGATATCACCATTGAAGCCAGCAGGAATACACCCAAACATTGCACACAATCAAACACAAAGGCATGGGTTGAGGATAACGATGAAAACTCAGACCTTCAGTCTTCAGCTTCTTCCAAACATTTGCAGACAGATCATGCAGACAAGGAGTCAGATGAAGAGTCACACTCGGATACTGGATCTACTGGGCTACCCTTTTGGAAGGAGATTGGTGCAGATATAGACACATTGATGGGCAAATTAGGTGCATAACTAATGGATGCCCCCACATGCTCCCTATCACTCACAAACCAGTAGATGATACAATCTCAGAAAATGACCTAGCTATCCTCTGGGCATTCACACTCAAGGTTTGCAAATATCTAACAGAGGACACTTTCAAGCAAATGTGTTTCATATACCCATCAGCCAATATTCCCTCCCTCAGATTGACATCATCTCATGTAGTATTTTTGTCTGGGCTTGAACCTGTACTTTACAACTGCTGCATTAATTCATGTTGCTGCTACCTTGGCCCAAATGCAGACCTAGAGTGTTGTCTCCACTATGATGCATCTCAGTTTTGCCCATCCAGCTGCATTGTCCACCAAAAGTTCTTCTACATCCCTACAATCCCTCATCTTGTCCCATTCTACAAGAACCCAGAGATGCATGCCAAAATGCAGTACTGATCCTAAGAAGAATCAGCACACATACCTGACACTTGTAAGGATGTTTTTGATGGCTCAGTTTACCAGACGCTCCTCAGCAAACATGTCACTCTATCAGATTCAATTGTGCTACCTCACAACTTCTTCTCAGATCCACAAGACATTACATTGGGGTTTGCAACTGACGAATTTGCTCCATTCCATCACCATCAAACAACAACCCGGCCACTTCTTGTATATAACTACAACATCCCTCCATAACTTTGCTTTTTGAAGCAATACATCATCTGTCTTGGAAAATTGTCCCAGGGCATAAGAAACCAAGAGATTTCAACTCATTTTTGTGGGCTTTTGTCCAAAAACTTCTCCAGCTGGCCATGGGAGTTTGAGCTTATGATTGTCTCCATAAGGTTATCTTTGCACTGTTTTGCACTGCTTGCATATCTCATTCTTGTCTGTGGTATATTCCAGCAATCTCAATGGTGATGAAGATGAAAGGTCATCATGCTCTCTTGCCCTGTTGTATGTATGAGATTTTTAGTGTGCACATTCCTGGAGTTTGTATCTCAGCTCAGTATATTTGCCTTGATTGAAGTACCCTTCCATCTGTTGCAACTTCTCCAAGTCCAGAGCTTACTCCCAGTGAAAAATGACTCTGGCACCACTCATTGTAGTTACTTCTCTGTTGTTTATGTACATTCAGCTCTGTTGAGTCTAGACTGACAACAAAAATAGCACATGGTCCCCTGGAATTTACATTACATAAGGCAAGTTTTGGAGAACAGATTCACATCAAATCTGTTTTGCAATTGGAACTTGCATCAAATCCGTTTCCCACAGTCAGAACTCACGTCGGCGCAGGAACCCAATCCGAGTTGATTTTGTACTGCAGTGATACCACCAATGCCAAATCCCACTAAGTCCGTTCCCTGCACGCAACCACCGCATGCCATGTTTGCCTCAGGCTCTGTTCACACCATCCAACAGCCATCTCAAGACAACAATGGCTACTACTCTGACTGCAATTGCCCAGTCTGCCTATCTAAGAATCTTGGAAAGCCAAGGCGGGTCACCAAATGCACCAAGCAAACACAAGAAACAGTACCCTGATGAACCTGCCGACCATGCTCCTCCCACTCCTCTCCTGGCGTTTGTTGCAGATCGTTTCCTGCTCAACTCTATCCTCTCTGGGTCCTTGCAGTCCTCCCTCACTGCATCATCTTCTTGCCAAAAATGTGTTTACTCTAAGAACACGGACCAAGAGTCGGGCAAAAGGAGAAGAGTGGATGAACAGAGCAGGAAAATGGAGGAGAGGACAGACCACATAGAAGTAACAGGCAGCACTGATGAGGTGTGTCTATTACTCTGCTTGCTCTGACTTTGTTTACATTACAACAGTGACAGGACTCAGATGAACACTCGCATCATTCAGATGCAGTTGAGTATTCGGATGACAGCTATCTACGTGCTCGGACAGCTGAGATTAACATTGAGGTAAGTACCACTGATCACTGCCTTGCATTCATCCTCATAAACTCTCACAGATACCACCTGGAGAGGAATGGCCCTTCAATTTTGAGGAACCACACCCCCAATTTGATGAGGAGGACAACTGGTGTCAAGAAGCTCTTGACATCAACGAGCTTGCAACAAGTGATGATGAGCTGGGTGGCGAAGATGACAAGCTTGTCGAGCAAGTCAACAACCAGGCTCAGCAAGGTCCACAACCACTTGGAGATGATGAAGATGTCACAAACCTCCACCTACCCCTTGACCCACCTATTGAGCAGCCTCGTGACTCGCCCTCACCTCAACCTTCCAACAATCGCCCAGCACAAGCTCTCTCTGGCTGGACAGAGGTAGAAATTGACGAGCTGCACATGGGAACCACCGTCGTGGAGGCCAAGGAGGCTATGGCCTATGTCAAACTACTACAGGAAGCCACCATCAACAATAACCATCATGCCCTGTCGACCACTGCTTGCCTTCAACTCCGCAATCCTTCCGCACAATAGTTGACTTGCAGGCCAATCAGGGCCTTTGTGTTTCACTCCAACACGTGCTTGTTGGTGACACGCAGCACTCGTACCTCGCCCACTGCGCTATCACTGCACAAGAAGTCCCCGGCCTCAATACGCACAGCATATATTGTATAGATCAAGCCATCAAGGAGTTGAGTGGAGTAGAGGGTATGCGGAGCAACATGTGTGTAAAATTGTGTATGGGCTTTACAGGCCCCAACGCAAACTTGTCTCAATGTACCAAATGCCACCAACCACACTTCTGTCCGAAAAATCTAAGCCCCGGAAACCAGTTCCTTGACAAACATTCACATCCAACCCCATCAGTTTGATCCTCCAGGCATTCTCACGTAATCCTGAGATGGCACAGAAAATGTGCTATCAAACTGATTGCACCAACAAGCTTCGGATGGTGGCTGATCCGGTGGAGCTTGACATTTTTGACGACTTCATCAAAGGCTCTCAGTACCAACAGCCTGTTGAGGATGGCATCATCAAAGATGGTGACCCTGTCTTAATGATTGCGGCCAACGGTGCTCAGCTCTATGAGGACAAACAATCTGACTGCTGGATTGTCGCTATGGTTATACTTGACATATTGCCAGCCAAACACTACAAGAAAAAATATGTTGTACCCATCACTGTCATCCTGGGCACTAACAAGCCCCAGAATCTTGACTCTTTCCTTTTTCCATACCACCTCACAGCCATTCAGCATGAGGGTTTGGTGCTCTTCGACGGCCTCACACACAATCTTCGGACATGCAGTCCATTTCTCTGGGTTGAGTCTGCTGACAGACCTGGTATGGCACTTTTAACTGGGCTTGTTGGGCATCATGGCAAGTTCTTATGCCGTCTCTACTGCGGAGTGATTGGACGACATATTCCTGACACATCTCATTACTATCCTGTGCTACAGAGGCCGGACAAAGCCAACCATATACAGCAAAGCAGGCTTTTATCACAACACCATTGACATTAATCACCTCCCATCTCCTGGTGCTGGTGAGTGTTGGGGCAACCTCACCCATGTTCTTGCTTCTTGCACACAGCAAGAGTTTGCCGCTCGGCAACAAGAAACAGGGATCAGGGAAGCTGGGTATTTTTATGGGTATGCCATGATCCTCCCCCCCTCTTT
>NW_006913057.1:1007498-1093641 GCF_000271625.1 Coniophora puteana RWD-64-598 SS2 | reverse complement strand
TCTGGGTGCCAGGTACTTGTCCAAGTGCGCGTTGACCATATTGTCAAACACACTCTATTGCAATAATATACATGTATAAAACAAACACTACTAGTCACATGTTGCACAGGAAGAAGGAGTCAAGGAGAACCACAAAATATATGTTTTTTTCCTGATGAATGCAGCACTTGATATAATCTAGTTATTACTACACTTGATGCGCTTGGCGCGCAATGCACATCTTTGAACAAAGGCATCCCACTTTTCATCTGGCTTTTCTGGCTCTGACAAGTTGGCATCCTCATCATCAGTGTGGGTCTCAATGTTGGTACCCTCAGCCGGGTCCTGCATGAAATGGAAGTTCGCTTGTGAGAAACAATCATGCAAATCTAAATTAAACATACCTCGGCATACTCGGGTGACCAGAACTTCCGCTTCCTGCCTGGGAGAGGCTGTTTTGGTGGCTTGGGCTGGTGGAGTTAAATGAAAAGTGTGGTCATAGTAAGAGAAAACTTACTGGCACTCTGGCGACTGGAGCATCTCCAGGCTCATCATCCACAAATATAAGTGGCAGTACCTTTGGTACCTTTTGCTGGATGGGCAAATACAATTAGCATGGGAATGAAGCGGCCGAGATGTACCCACCTTCAGGCTCTTCTTCTTGCCTTGGCCGGCCTGTTCATGTTAGGGGTGGTGTCGCGTGTCATGCTAGCATCGGCTTGCAATTTGTTTCTGTGTGGGATTAGGTGATGCATGTACACTATGGGCATTGGGTTGGAGTTTGAACCTTATTGTAGAGATAGTAATCATCCTGCTCTTCCATTAAATTTGGAGGCACACAAAAAGATGTTTGACATACTGTTATCCCCCGTGAGAAGAGACAGCCAAATTCTTGGATTTTCTTAAATATTTTTGTGTGAAGCTGGTCCCTCAAGATTTGGGTTGGAGATTCTGTGATACATAAAATATGGTGTAAAAAAGTTTCAACCAATTGGAATGAGTCTGGAATGCACAATGCATGAATCAGTGGTTTTGACCTATCTTGACCTAACCACTGCCAGTCTGTACAGACACAATAACAGTTAATAACCCTAATATCGGAGTCAAGTCCCAATTTGGCAACTGTGGCAACACTTCCTCTTTTCCATCTTGGCTGCCGCCTTCTCGGACTCATACCTCGTGACTTTAGCATTCCAGTCTGCTCGCACCTGCTCATTGTGCTGGTCCCTCTTCCGACTTTCCTCCTGCCATGCTGCTACAGCCTCGTCATAGGCTGTCTGTGCCTCTGACTGCTGCTCCTTCGCTGTTTCATCTGCCGCAACTTGGAGTCCATGGGCTTGAACCAGTGCAAAGAACTCATCATCGGTGAGTAACCTTGGCATACCATCCCCCATTATCTGGATTTGCTTAACTCCCTTCTTCTCCCTCTCAGCTAACTGCTGTCGCACCCGCTCGCAATACCAACTCTGGATCATGATCATTGCACGCTCGGCTTCTCAGCCTTGCTGCTCCTGCTTCATCCAGTTCTGAAGTGCCAAGATTGCGTCAGCCAGGACCCCTTCATTGGCTATTTCTGGAACAAATCCTTGCAGGACATCAGTCGGAGCAGTGTTAAGAGAGGGTAGAGTGAACTCTGGAAAGTGAGAGGTTGACTGAATGGGCTCAGTCCCTGCTAGGAAAGATGCTGATTTGGACTGATTCAGCGCCTCATAAACTTGTTGTACACTCAAGACCAAATCCACCTTGTCTTCTTTGTCATCAAGTCTGGTCTGCAGTGAGTCCGGGAACTTCAAGTGATGAAAGATCTGGCTAATCTGTCAAACAGGTGTTGGGTGGTTAACTGGCATCGTAGCTGAAGCTATAGTTGCGCGACTAGGTGCTAGCTTATCTTTGGAGATTGCATTAGGGTTGAAGCCCATCACCCTGAATGCAGACTGGATGGTTGCTGTTGTGAGAGCTCGTGTCCATGCACGACCAAGGATGGTGAGAAAGTTATCCTTTGTCACCTTGCCCGGTGTGTTGTTGTGTTCTCAAGCTGAGCAAAGACGACAACATTCAACCCTTGGTATACATGAGTTGAGTGAGTGGGGTAGCAGAGGACGTGAATGTTGGTCTGTCGAGCATGCGCAATGAAGCCCTCGGTGTAGTGTGAGTTGTGTCCGTCAACAAGAAGAAGCCTTGCGTGTCTGTTGGCTTTCTCTTTTGTAAATTCATCAAACTGCTGGATCCATGCCTTCCCTACTTCACCATTGATCCACCCCTTCTTTGAGTAGCCAATTCTAGGTAAAGGTTAGAGTTTTTGTGCGGGGCTTGAGCATGAGACTTACAATGTGTGCAGGGGGTTGTTCTTGTTCCATGATACCTGATATCCTTGTCCTTAAAGATGACAGCTGGAGGCAGCAATGTTCCATCTGCACATATGGTGGCTATGGCTGTGATTGTTTCTCGCTTTCCAGCTTGCTGCTGATAGACTCCACCAGCTCCACAAATGCCAATAGCACATGCACACCCGGACAGTGCAGGGTTAAACCCTACCTTGTCAGAACTGTAGATGAGTTTCTTAGTGATGTTGTGTTCCCGGATGGTGTTGCCTAAGAGCTCCATCCACGCTGCATGTGTAGTTGGATTGACAGCCTGTCCACAAACTGTCTCTAGCTTTGGCATCCATGATGTCTGCAGGATGTTGTGTTTACAAAGGAGGAACTGCCTGGTCCAGTTATGACCAACACCCTCAAATGATGGGTCACAAGTATGGATAATGTTGTTGACTATATCCCGAAGCCGTTCATGGGTCCAAGGGAATCCTTGACATGTACATTCTGTGAGTGCATCTAACACAGTAGCTTCTTCCTCTGGCTTGAGATGTGACTGGCTTGCCCTCGTGTCATGTAGACTAGGTACTTCATTGTAGCACTTGCAGACAGTGTTAAAGTTAATAGTAACATGTTCCTTTGTTTCTTGAAGGTGTTCTGTCTCGACTGCTTGACACACACTTCTGTAGCTGACCTTCTTCGGACCAGGGTTTGTGACTCCTTCTCGGTACTTCTCTACTGCTCTTAGCACCAGCCTCTCCCTCTTTCTGACCCCTTTCACTTCTTGAGCTCTTCGGGTTCAGCTTTCCCAACCATAGTTCAAGTAGAAGTTTGTAGGGGATAGAGTAGGGAAGTAGTGTATTCTTGAGGCGGTTCAGCAAGGCATTGACGAAAAAAACCTTGGCACTGGTTGCCAGGTCCAGTGTTCCGTAATTGGCATGACATGGGCACAATCAGCCGAGATAAGCCAAGATAAGCCAAGATAAGATAATTTTTTCACATGTGTTGTATGATTTGGGCACTCCTCCGCATTTTATTTTTCACACTTGCACCAGTAGGGTGATCCTCCTGATCTAAGCTTAGTGCACTTCCAGAGAGTGCATAGTCCATGCGTGGTTTTTGTTGCGAGTGTAGCAGTCTATTCAAAGGCTGTAGGTAGTGTTGCCACAGTTTGTATAACCGGGACCAGTTTTTTGGCAAACATGGTTCGGTTTCAGGGACCAAACCATTTGTTAGGGTTTCAGAGGGTTAGTTCTCGGTTTGGAACCCCTGGGAGCCAAGACGCCATGGAAACCTTTTAGCTTTGATTTCGCTTATGATTTTATTGACGTAATTGTAGTCAACCTTTGGCCTTCTCCACTGACCCGGGCAGCCCACTGCTGCATCTTTGGGTCTGCGGGTCAGCTATGTCATGTTCAAGATGCATCTTCAGGGATATCCCAGACAAAACAGGTCAGACAGTACCATTGATGCTGAATTACGCAGGCTCTGTTAATACAAGGACTGTTAAAGGCGAGTTTCTTTTGTAAGTAGCACTTTTGCACCTGATGCACATTCATTGTGCTCAGGACCACAGTCGTGATATTAGTATACTTCTACTACAAATTCATTATAGATTTTGTTGTCCTTGTTATGGGGTTCGAACTGGTCTACGGACCGAAACTAGGGTCGGGGAACTGCCTGTCCCTGGAAACCAACTCGGACGGAACCGAGGGCATCCTTGGTTTGGTTCATGGTTCCAAACCGTTGGCCACCCGAACCGCGGCAACACTAGCTGTAGGGACCATTCAAGTCAGAAAATTTTCAAAAATGGTGTTATTTCCGGAGTTTGGCTCTTGTAGCAGTCTATCAGGACATCCTTCCGAGCTCTGTATTTGCAAGCACATTCCTTAGTATGTAGACATAATTGTCATAACTTGTACCTGAGAGATATGTGTGACATGGGGGCAGAATAAAATGTTGTACATTCTGGCGGTGGTGTACATTCTCACGGAGGATGACAGTACTTTCCTCTTGACACAAACTCATATTTTATCATGGACTTTGACCCATCCGATAATTTAGGGGAGCTTAACATTGCGGAGGTTTTGCATGCTGCTGGGATAGAAGGATCTGCCAGCAAGGTGAGCCTTGTGTTACCTAACTGCTTTTGTTGAGGGCGGTAACACTGCACTTATTCAGGGCAACATCTCATGCCAGGGTAACCATGAGCTTCAAAATCAGAACACTAACCTGAAAAAGCAAATCAGGGAACTCCAGTGAGTCACTACATTCACGCACCTGGGACTAACTATATGTGGTCCCCAGGGAGGCCATTAAGCTCCTTAGCGACCATGTGCATGCCGGTGGAACTCCTTCCGCGCCGACACCTTCTACCGCTGGCAGCTCCAACTCCACTGCCACTTTGGTGGCTGCCCCATTCAATCTCGCCAAACTCAAGCGTGAGCTTGACATGTTCAACCTCAAGGGTCTCGATGTGCCCTCCAGCCTTCTCTACGAGGCCGATGTCAACATCATCCTCTCTGCTTCCGACTACCTGCAGATGGAATCCACATGGACCTCCCACGAGTACCAGCCTGTTGATGACAAGATCAAAACCGAGCACTCTGATAACATCAAGAAGGCTCCAAAGGGATCCAAGGGCATCAATGGCCCCAAATGCATAAGTAATAACATTAATGATACTAATCAGTATATTACAGGCAAGGACAGCACCCCGGTTGGTGGCAATCTCATTGTGGAAATGCGCAAGGACATTTGGGAGCTTTTATACGATATTGGTGTGCGCACCTGCCTTCCGCAGACCTTTAGTGAGATGCCTCTCTGTGTCCGCTTGTTTGTCCTCCATTTGTACCTGTCGCTGCTACCCTGTTCTCCAGCTATGTGAGAGGAACTGTAAGGTATGGTGCCTCTCGGAGAGTGTCTATGCCAGCATGATCTCCACATACCAGGAACACATAAAGGTGCAGGAGGAGGAGGAAGCACGGAAGGGGATTGAAGAGAAGGAGGCTCAGGCTGCAAAGCGATGCAGGGTGGAGGTATGTGATCTGGTATCCCCATATCTTGCATCATACTCATATTGATAGACTATGGGACTTGCTCTTGATGAGCTCCGTGATGAATCTGTAGTCAATGGTCAACTACTTTATGACCATTGGCTCTTACATACTCTGTTTACAGGTTCCTGAAACCCCTTCTCACTGCCCTTCTTCCTCCAATGACCACCCTCAAACCAACTCGACCCCCCAGTGTGTCACACCCATGCATCTCCGGTCAAACTCCGATCCATGTTCGCTCCTTTGGTACTGTTTCGGTATCTCCGGCGGCTACGGAGTAGATGCGGACACACTCAGGAATTATCAGTCAGCATGTTTTCTTGTGACCAACTCACTCCACATTCTACCTGTCATTACTTTATGCCTGTCATTATTCCGCAGTTACACCTGTCATGTTTTGTATTCTTACGACCTTCAGTCATCTTCAGTGATTACTCATGATACTCCACACTTACTCCAGTAGCTATCCGGAGCTTATCCAAAGATCCGGACTTATGATATAAATAGTGGTAGCATTCAACTTGTATTTGATAGTATGTGATTGTGAGAGGAACACAGATGGGATTGACCCATTTGTTGACCTTCTCAACACCAACCATCAGAAGCTCAAGTCTCAGAGTGTGCCTGCTTTTAATGAGAGGCTTAGACTTATGCAGCAAGGCAGTGAGTGGCAGGAGGATATAGATGATCTACCTGCTGTTAATATTTTGTTTACTGTCCCTGAGGAGTAGGAATAGTATACATGTTTTTATTCATTTACTGAGTAGGCCAAAAGCAAATGAACTGTCCGTTTGGTGCGGGAGTGTAGCTATCAGTCAATGCTGCAATATCTACAGCCAAATCACAAGCATAAACAACCTCTGCAACCTCTTGACCCCACTTGCAACGCCAATCCATAGTTTCATCCAAAACAGTTGTCACAGAGTTTGCACTCACAAGCAAGGGAAATATGCTTGTTATGTCCTCAATCTCCTCATTGTCTATAATCTTGTCTGGGGCCACTATGGTGCACAGAGGATGTGCTCTCCATGTCTTATCCTGCCAGAGCTGTAGGGCTTGCTTAACTTGCACCCTGCTGTTCCTAGGTTGTTTGGCCTCAGTATCAGCATCAGCACTGCGAAAACATATGTACCTGATTTTCAGGTATGCACAAGGTACGTGGCTTCTGATTCTGTTAAATCATGTGTTCTTGACGTGATTTTGAAGTCAGGTACATGTACCTGGTATATAAAATCATGTACTGTTACCTGGAACCGCGAAATCATTGTCATTTGCCAATGCTGGTTGTAGACACAAATAAAACTCCCATTTAAAATCATTGCATTACACAATGAATTTCAGCATTCATTAACACTAGTGAAGCTTCCCTTCCAATGTCATTACTACACCCCATATGTTGCACTTCGTTTTTGATGTAGACATAGTAGCAGTACGCGGGGTGAGTCGAGAATGGTCGTAGAGTTTGAGTGCCGGCTTATCGATCCGGTGAGACTTGCTGTGTGTCGACGTGTGTGAACACTTGCTATATTCGGGCAGAAATCTGTAACTCCGCAGCGAGCGGTTCTCAACGTTCTCAACGCGCACCACGGTCTCAACATCCATCCTGCACTGTGTCGGCCACAGCAACCCTCACGCCTCGGCCAACGCTTATCCCATCCCCTCAGCTATGCTCTCTTCACCCCAGATGCACCCTCATTGCCCTAGCTGCCATCCCTTCGCCGTCTTGCGCTCCGCGCACAAGCTCAAGTCGTCTCATTTTGGCCCCTTCATCCCTCCGAATCCACGCACCCTCTACACTCATGCTCTGTTCGTGTGTTGTTCCTCAGGCCGACGTCTCCCTCGCCCAGTGTATCGACGTTGGGATGTGCGGTAACATGTAAGTCAATCCTTCTACCTTCGCATTTGTGCATCTATGCTAACTACTATTTTCTCTTCCAGCGCGTAGGCGGCCCATCCGGATGGCGCGCCTGCTCCTCGCCTCCCCGCAGCAGCTCGGAGCGCAGCTCGGGCTCCCCATCTCCCCGCCGCCATTGCTCGCCCCCTCCTCCCCCTTCTCGTATGATGCCCCACCCCTTAACCCCGCCGTTCCCACATCCGCCTCGTAGCTGCCACGTCCTCGGACCCCAGCGCCTCCTTTGCCACTGCCAACACTTCTCAGGACACGAGCGCTGCCTCGCCATGGCTGAACCGCCCCCTCTGCCCACTATTTCCGTCCTCGCACCCAAGGAAGGCAGTGCGCAGAAGAAGGTGGTGCGCAGAAGAAGCTCGTGCTGAAGTGCGTGTCCAAGTCCAAGCTCGCCATTGGCATAGACACTGGCACTAGCGCTGCCAGCGGACGCGGCAAGGAAAACTGCACGCTCGGCCGCAGCCACGGCCGCGCAAACATCAATGATGACTTTTCGGACGTTGCACGGTGCGTCGGTGCTACTTCGAAGAAGGGCTTCGAGATCTATGTCGACTCTGCGAACGCGAGCGGGTGCAACGATGCCGACACGGTGCTACTGCACACATCGGACAGCTCGGAGAGATGGACTGGAAGCTGAGGGTCGCGGTGCCGGCGTCGTAGTAGTTGCGATAGGGATTTGTTGTCGCTCGACACTGAGATATATGGTACGTCATTTAAGGACATTAACGTATTTGTTGGCACTTACACGACCAATCACCCAGCTCACTCCAACAATCTCTGGGACGGAGTGTTGATGGTGTCGGTTCCGCGCCCAAGAATAAACTGCCCATAAGCATCGTGATCTTTTTGATACTGATTCTCCCGACAACGACGATGAGGTCACCCCGGTGCTGCCGAGGAAAGTGGCCAAGATCGTCCGATCGGGTGCAATGGCGGAGATCCAGTAGCTATTTATACTGTTCCATAGTTCATTAATAGAATTGAATTTGTCCTGATTTTTGCATGTTCCCGATGTGTGATAACTGCCTTGTTTTCAATGAAAACCAATCATTATACTGTGGTCTTGCCTTTCTGCCCCCAAAAAATCAGGTACGTGGAGGGTGATTCGGACAATGGAATTGTACAAAAATGTACATGATTCATTTTCGGGCAAGGACCTGATTGTCATGACAAAATCCCATTGATACTATATACATAATGAATGATAATCGCAGATTTTACACACGATTTGTGCTCATGATATTCAGGTATGTCCGGGTTCACAGTGCAGGTACCAGCTTCCAGGTGTGCAAATGTGAAGTTCTGAGTATATCTCCTGTGAACCATTGCAAATAGTCAATGGGACTAGAAGCATGACAGTCGCAGCACCACTTGTTGGTGCACAGTGTTCCTATCTCAAAGTGAGCACTGTATTATGACAAACATAGAATACCCACTCTCTGGTGTGTTGTTTTCAAAGTATGTAGCCAAAAAGTCACAAACACAAAGTGTCTTGCTGTTAATGAGGTGAATCATCACTGCCCCAAGTCTATGCTGTTTGCTAGATCGCTCTGGAAGAGGTGTCCTGAGTGCGGTATCTGGGTTGTCATCAATTTTGTCTGGAGGTACTTTTTCTGCCACCCGAGATTCATAGAAAGTTTATGTACAAACCCTCAGTGTGCAATGTGCGAGCAATGCGCCCTCCACGCTGATGCAAGTCTGGAATATTACAGCAGACACCCCACTGATTTACAATTGTAACCCCTGGGATATCCACACCCTAAATAAAATATTAAAAAATGCATGAACTGTCCAAATAACATCTTCTTACCACAGCGCATGCAGACATTGTGAGTAGTACACATGTATTGCCATCTGGACAAGCAAAGTCTTTGTAAACTTGACATCTATAGGCCTCAAACATTTCAGAGTGAAACTCACAGATGAGTCCTCGAGCACGTTCCTCCAGGGTTAACTGGCCATGTAGATGGCTAGTCGCCTCAGCAGCCTGATTAATATTGTCAAAGTAAATGAGGATCCTTGCATTGTTGTTGAGGGGGAGGATAAAATTGAGACTTTGATACATTTTTTCATAGAGCCCACAACTGGCCAGAATGTGTATGTCATATTTGACTGATTAGACATGTACTTGATGGTATCCCAGGTCCCCAAGTGCCTAAAATGAAGGACTCCTTCAACAGTCCTCTTGATGTGCCATAGAAGGGTTCTTGAAAGCACCTGGATTGGAGTTGCCTTGGGCATCCAAAGTCGAAGAGCATCACCAACTTGACCAAAGGCCTGTTGAAAAGCAGTGCCCCCATGAAGAGGTAAGCCAGATGTATAGTTAGTGTGTGCTTCATCAACATAGACTTGGGTTATGAGAAAAGCAAAGTTCCAGTGGGTGCTTCTGAGAAGACTTGCAAACTGTGGCATCTGCTTACCACCCTCAAATGGCCCAAATGATTCGGGAGAAATGAGGACAATGGGAAAACCACCTGTATGGACTTTCTGTATGCAGGTACTCAAATTAGCATTAAAAATTGTGAATATCTGCGCATTATATAGGTTCTTACATTCCAGAACTCCTCTGCATGTCTCTCCTGTGGTGTTGAATAGTTAACTGCCACTGTTTCAAGGCCAAACTCGGCAAACTCTTTTATCTATAACAACTTGAGCAACTTATGAGGTATAGATCAACCCATTCTACTGACCTGGTTCAATTGCAGCTGTTTCATTGGCGATATAATCAACAATACCTTTTCTGGTTTAAGAAGGATGGGTAGAAGCATAGCAATAGTTTTCCCTGAGCTGGTAAATGCATTCACAATCAAATTTTGCCTAGAAGCCATTGACTTTGAGCACTCAAGCTGCATCCTTTGGAGAACCATGCAATGTTCAGAAGTAATAAAGAGTAACAAAGAGGCACGGAGAGCATCCTTTAGCTGCTTTCTGTCAAGACTATGTAGGTAATTTTTAAGCAAGTCAAGCCTAGATCCAAGAATTTTGTCTGCAAAGGCAGCAAGAGCATTAGCTGGGAGATCATAGATGTAGGCTAGCCTCCTGCAAGTTTTTGTGTCAACAGCAAATCATTTTGCTTTTCTAGTTCCTGCAGATTCCATGCCAGCTTGAGTAAGGATTTGAGATAGAACAAATCAGAGAGATGTGTCAGAATTCTGGCAGCTACGCAGACTCAGGTAGCACAGCTGACGTGTCTTGCGCATAGGGGTTGATTTCCCTCATTAGATTGCATTGGAACACAAACTACCTCAAAAGCCCTATCTAAATCAAGAAGGCAAGGACTTCAGCCAATTCAAACCCAGATTTACAGGACAAGCTAACTGTAATGATGCAGAAAAATACCTTTTGCAGGATGAGGTCACATTTTATCATGGCATCCATAGAGTTCCAACATGTTCAAACATCCCTCACTGGCATGAGTTGCCATACTGGGAAGCCATTTTTGAGCGTCATCTCGAGGCCATAGACGCAAATTGAAACCTTGCAAAACTTGGCCCGGCGTGCAGGACTACTAACAATTTTGACAACAATGATCCGGAGCTGCAGGCTTAAATGTCAGACTAAGAGTACGGGGAGAATGTGGAACACCTACCTTTTTGAGTGGGTTTAAATTGGAGTAAGCTGTCTTATTGCCATCTGGTGTTGCTCACTTGGATTGGGGTTGTTGTAGTTGTCTGCTTCTGTGCCTGCTGGTCTTTGTTTCCTGTGTCAAGGTCAAAGTTCAACATAAAATGCTTGTTCTCCTCCCCGTAGTAGTCATGGGCAGTGGGGTCATGGTCAACAAGTCTGAGAGTCAAGAGGATCTTTTGGACAACAAGGTTGATAATGTGTGCAGCACAGCAAATTTGACTGTTTTTGGGATGGAAAGGAATCTTGTAGCAGTTTTGAAGCAAGTTGCAAACCACCTCTGCAATAACTTTGTTGGCAGACGCATTGTCCATAGTGATTGAGATTAAGTGCTGGGCAAACCAATGTTAGCCAATACAGTCAATGGGGGGAGCATAAAAGAGAAATAAGCTACCCATCTTATTGACACTGCCCATGTTCTGTGTGGCAGACCAGAACACCCTTGCTGATCCCTCCCCTGTATGCTTGTCTGCATTGAGGTGCCAAAAATCAATGATCCATGAGTGAATGATCCATTCTTTGTCAATCCAACTTGCAATTGTAGCAGAGAACAAGAAGATCATCTGCCGGGTAGTCCAAGAGTCATTATTGTATGCAATGCGGGATGTTACACTCTATACCATATGTTAGTCAGGAATAATAAGTGACAGTGAGGAAGACAATCAATAGTCTGGGAAAACTGGCAGCAGTGACTTGGTTGAGTGCGAAGCTGCAGTGGAAAAGCCAAAACGACAATGACATTGCCAGGCAATTGGCTGTGTTGGCGACAAAAAACTGGCGAGACTGTTGACGTGAACTGGTACATGAGCAGTCAACAATTAAACAAGCATGGAAGTACTCACCGCAATCAGAAATACAAGCACTTGAAGGCTCCAGTTGCATGAGCCAGATACGAATGGTGTTGCCTCGCAGATCCCAAGCCAGTGTTGCACCCGGAGTATGTTCTAGACAAAATGTCAGAGCCCGAAGACGAGAGTGTGGAGAGCAAGACTGACTGGAAAATGAGGATGGCTCAATTGGCAGAGTATCCGACTGAGGGTGACGTGTTTGAATGTATGAGGTTCCTTGAGGTTCTAAAGCACCTGTGGCTCAGCAACGAGGTGAGCAATCAGTTACGACACTAGAACACTACTCACTTTGTGATTTGGCAGGGGGAAATGATCGAACATGAGCTGCATGGTGATTACCTAGCCTCAATCAGCCCAGAAGAGTGCGCACAAGAGCAATTTGTACATGTATATGGCAGTGGTCATCTGTCGTCACAAATCACCAAGCAAGCACCCTACAAATTCCAGGTCAACAGACTGTGGTACAATGAGAATAAAGACAAAAGTGAGCTAGCTTCTTACCATTTGGAGGACTGGGAGAGCTACAACAATCCCGAGGGGTTTGGGAGCCGAGCACCCCAAGCGGGGTCAAGCGAGACTCATGGAGACAAGGGGAATGGCAAGAGAAGTGGCGAGAAGGCTGTGAATGAGGGAGCACAAGGGGAATGAGTGGAGGGTCAGTTCTTGTACGTTATGACAACTCAAGTCCAATTCCGGTGCTAGACAAATGTACATGATTAGTATGTGTCACAGTCACAAATCTGTGACTGATGCTTTACCTGTCACATTTGTGAAGGACTGTGCAAGGATGATGAGACCACACAGAGCACTGCACCATTGCTAAACACTGCCTGTCGTGCCTGTCGAGCGCATGCTGCGACAGCTGCGCATTAATTTGTGCTTGCTTGTGTGCCTGCCTGTGCTGTTGTTTTTGTGCGGGTTCCCAAACTCAAAGCCTGAGGGTGCGGTGCCGCTACTCCCGAGCGTGGGGTTGCCCACATTGTCATCTTTGGCGGGGAACAAGTGCAGAGAGGGTGCGCGTGCAAGGTTGCAGTTGGTGCTGTTTGGCTGGGGTTTAGGGGACAAGGGTGGGGAGGCGGTGCCGTTGGTTGTGGCATTGGATTTGCACTGGGAGGCGGCATAGGAACATGAGAGGCAAGAACCACATTTGCCAGCAGAGGTCGTAGGGCTGACTTGTGACGGCGCAGGCCGTCACCTTTCATCGATTTGTCATTGCTCATTTGTTCCGACCCGGTAGCTTTTCCTCGATGAGGTTTTTAACGCACCCGAGGTCTGGTTAAAACTATATAGTCTATTTGCTAGTATTTACATGGCCAGAGTCAAGCCACCGGTTCTGTACGTCGTATACTCTTTGTCTAATTAATGCCAGTAGCCCGGCATAGTCAACCTCTCGACATCGCGCTGTTCGTCCCGCAAGTCCGTCGACCCGCCCCGTTACAGTTTGATTAGACCAATACTCACGTTTAGCTAAATCCTCGTTATCTCAAACGTTGATCTCCGCATTTGAAAACTCTCCCACACCAATCACCTCCAATTCAATACTTCCTTCCCACCCCCAAACCCTCGTTTCAAGTTGCTAAAAATGTCCTGGACCAATACAGATGGTACAACAGGCTGGGAAACTTCCGACGACTCCCCCCTGTTGTCCAACCTGCTAGAGGACGCTACCGCGCAGCCGGACGCCCAGACGTCCACCCCACCGGCACCGAGCAGATCCTCTGGGAGACGCTCCTCAACATGCGCGCTGAGGCCGCTGAGGCTCGCCAACGCTGGGAGCAACAGCAAGAGAACAACAACCAGGCACTCAACGCCATGGCTGATGCTATCTCCGGCCTCCGGGTTTTTGTCAATCACGCGCAGAACCAGCTGTTGACGTCGGCTCCCCTCGCCAACACTCACGCTCCCGCCGTTGACCGTCCCCTTAAGGCGCGTGAACCGCGCCTCTTCGACGGATCAATGGCCAGTGTCGAGCCCTTCCTCGACGAAATTGAGACCAACATCCGTCTCCAACGGATGTCTACCGACCGCGACAAGTCGGCCTACCTGTCGACTTATCTCAAGGACGGGAACCCCAAGATTTGGTGGTACACCACCAAACCCCACCAAGCCCACCTCCTTGAGGATTTCCCCGCTCTCCTCATCGCTTTCCGCACGCAGTTCGCTGACCCGAATCTCTCCCGCTCAGCCCTACGCAAGATTCTCGCGCTATCGAGAGCTCTTGCCCCTTGTCGACTTCTCCAAAACCACCAAACTCAACCAGTTCAAACTCGGGCTCAAGGACAACGTCCGGAACCTCGTTTGCAGAGTGCGCCCCAAGCCCGCCACTTTCGACGAGTATGTCCAGCTCGCCATTGAGTTCGACAATGATCTGCACAAGGACGCCCTCAACTCCTGTACTCGTGAGCCCCCTTGCCGTGGTGTCGACATCCCGTACCCTAACGTCGAGCTGCCTCGCTGCACTGCACCTCCTGCCTCCAATGACGTCGTGCCCATGGAGGTCGACATGGTCAGGTTCTGCGGACCCCTCTCCCAGGAAGAGAAGGACCGTCGCCACCGCCTAGGTCTCTGCTCGTACTGCAGCGGCGCGCACGACGTCAACTCGTGCCCCAACAAGTCTGCGAAGGCGAAGAAGCGCGACACCGAACGTTGCACCGCCACTCCCTCATCAGGAAAAGCGTAACCGGGAGCCCGACATCAGCCCTAGGGCCCCCGGTCGATGACGCCAGGGCACGTCCGTACCCGACCACGACGCCCACGTTCGTTCGCGCGACGGACGGACGGTATATACCCCAAAACTACGTCCCTTCTTGTTTCGTTTTTGCTGCTTCTACTTACTTAAACTCCCCAGACCATTTCTTCATTACTGTTTTGCTCTTGTTCCCTGGACGCGCCCCCATCCGCACCTTCGCGTTGGTGGATTCCAGCGCCTCTGCCTCTTGCATATCCGACCGTTTCGCCCAACGGCACTCGCTTCCGCGGGCGCTTAAGGATGTTCCGGTGCCGATCACCACCGTAGACAATTGTCCCATCGCTAGCGGTTTGGTCACGCAAGACGTCATCACACATCTTGCGGTGGACAAACACTCCGAGGTCATTTGCCTCGGGGTTGTGTCGGTCAGTTACCCGGTCATTCTGGGGTTGGACTGGCTTCGTCGCCACAACCCTAAGATTGACTGGGCGGACATGGATCTCTCTTTATCTTGTTGTAACCTTACTCGTTCTAACCCGGTCCACGTTGTCGCTCAAGGCCCCGGTCTCCCTCGACTCCCGCTGCCGGCTCGTACCCTCAACTCCACCTCTGTTGGCTTACGCTTCGGTCTTCACGGCGAGTCACTCACCCATTCCCACTCTTCTCTTTTATCTCCTCCTACCCCTACTATACCTACGTTACCTCACAATATATCTTCTACTTCTCCCAATGATGATCGCTTGGCCAGCGACTCGTCTTCGCGCTCATCCGCGGACAGCGCACCAACTCCTCTGATGTGCACTTCACCCTCACCCTCCTTCCTCTCCGCGTTGACGGGACTTAACGGCTCCGGTCGTGCCGTCCTCGATCGCACCTGTTCTTCTCTTCACCCCCGACCCAACATACGCATCCTCACCCCTTCGCGTTTCCGGAAATCTGCAAAGAACCACGATATCGCACTCATTCGTTTTCACCCCATAGACTCCCCTGCATATTGCATTGCTTCCACCGGTTCCTTGTCAGCGCTAGACGCTGACCTCAGTCCCGACGAACCCCACGACTCGTCTGCGCTGCGCGCGCTCCCTTCCAAGTACATGCCCTGGGCATTGTCCATCTTCTCCGACACCGAAGTCGACGCTCTCCCTCCGCACAGTCCCTACGATATTGCTATCAACCTCGACAAGGGCAAGTCACTGCCTTTCGGCCCCATGTACCGGCTCTCGCAGGACGAGCGCAATGCCCTCGCCAAGCATCTTGACGATAACCTCAAAAAGGGCTTCATCCGTCGCTCGACATCCTCCGCTGCCTCCCCTATCCTGTTTGTTCGCAAGAAGTCGGGCGAGCTTCGGCTCTGCGTTGACTATCGCGGTTTGAACTCCATCACCAAAAAGAACCGTTACCCTCTCCCTCGCATTGATGATTTGCTCGACAGGACTCAAGGCTGCAAGGTTTTCACTGTCATCGACCTCAAGAACACATTCAACCTCATCCGCGTCAAGGACGGCGACGAGTGGAAAACCGCGTTTCGGACGCCTCTCGGCCTGTTCAAGACTCTTGTCATGCCCTTCGGACTCACCAACGCACCATCCACCTTCCAGGCGTTCATTCAGGACACGCTACGCGACTATCTTGATATCTTCTGCATTGTATATCTCGATGACATACTGATCTTCTCTCATTCCCAGGAGGAACACAACGAACACGTCAAGAAGGTTCTCGACCGTCTCCGTGCCGCCCGCCTGTTTGCCAACCCCGAAAAATGCGCCTTCGACTGCTCCGAGGTCAACTACCTTGGTTACGTTATTGGCGTCGACGGAATCAAAATGAGCCCGAAGAAGCTCGACACTGTCAAGTCATGGCCCGAACCTTGCTGCGTCCGCGACGTGCAAGCGTTCCTCGGCTTCACGAACTTCTACCGCCGCTTTGTCCTCCGTTACTCCTTCATCACGCTCCCGCTCACTTCCCTTTGTAAAAAGGATGTTATGTTCCATTTCACAGATGACGCACGCAGCACGTTCACGCGCCTCAAGGACGCTCTCGCATCCGGCCCCGTTCTACAACACTTCGACCCATCGCTGCCGTGTACGCTCGCTACAGACGCCTCCGACTTTGCGCTCACAAGCGTACTCCTCCAACCCGACAAAGACGGCGCTCTACACCCCGTTGCCTACTACTCGCGAAAATTCACACCGGCCGAGATCAACTACGAAGTTTATGATAAGGAGCTCCTTGCCGTCATTGATTCATTCCGTGACATGCGCGCCTGGCTCCTCGGCTCGTCGCGCCCGGTCTCTGTCATTTCGGACCATAAAAACCTTGAGTACTTCATGTCTTCGCGCGTACTTAATCGTCGACAGGCTCGTTGGGCCATGTTCCTTTCCGAATTCGACTTCAAGCTCGTTTGGGGACCCGGCATCAAAAATGTCGCCGATGCGCCTTCACGCCGCCCCGACTTCATTCCTCGAAAGGGGGATGAGGCTCTCGAAGCGCAATTCTGAACGCTCCTCAAGCCTTACCACACTCAAGCACTATTCCCTGAGTCTACCCTACTCCCGCCTTCCTCCATCACTCCCCCATCTGCATCTATCTCCGCGCTCACCACCCTCACAATAGATTCCTCCGAACTACTCGCCCATTTCCAGCGCAAATGGGATACCGACCAGGAATGGCGAGAAGCGCTCGCTCGAGGCGGTTCGGAGTTCATGGCCGAACGGGGCATGGTGTTTCACAAGGGACGTCTTTTCGTCCCCACCTCTCTTCGCGCAGATGTTTTGCACTCACGGCACGATGCGCCAGCCGCAGGACACCCTGGTCGTACACGCACGCTGCACAGCGTGCAACGGGATTACTCCTGGCCAGGGATCTACACCTACGTACGCCGCTATGTCGAGGCTTGCAACGTATGCCCTCGCATCAAGGCTGTTTGCCACTGCCCGTACGGTCCCCTACAGCCCCTCGAGGTTCCGTCTCACCCCTGGAACTCCATATCCATGGATTTCATTGTCAAGCTCCCCGATTTGCATGGTTACGATTCCATCTGGGTCGTATGTGACCGATTCACCCGTGCCGCCCACTTCATCCCCTGCAAAGAGTTGATTACTGCTCCCGAACTTGCTTGGCTATTCCTCGACCGCATCTTTCGCTATCACGGGCTTCCCAAGTCTATCATATCAGACCGCGGCTCCCTTTTTGTTTCTTGTTTCTGGACAGAGCTCACCCGCCTCTTACAGATTGACGCCCGCAAATTGACTGCCTACCACCCACAAACGGACGGTCTCACCAAATGCACCAACCAAACGCTCGAGACGTATCTACGTGCCTACGTCTCGTACCAGCAAGATGACTGGGTAGACTACCTACCCGCTGCTGAATTCGCGTTCAACAACGCTGAGAACGCATCAACACAACAGACGCCCTTTTTCGCCCTCACGGGCTATCACCCTCTCTCCGAACCTCGTATCACTGACGCCAACTCCTCCCCAGTGCCCGCAGCCGCCGACCTTGCTTCACGCCTCGAGCGTATTCACGCCGAGCTGCGTGCCGAACTCGTATGTGCTCAAGAGATTCAAGCACGTGCATACGACCGTCACCACGACCCATCGCCCAAACTCGCTCCGGGTCAGCTCGTTTGGCTGTTACGCCGCAACATCAAGACTACGAGACCCGCCGACAAGCTTGATCATTGATGGCTGGGTCCCTACCCCATCGAGTGCGCTGTCGGAACACACGCGTTCAAGCTACATCTACCTTCTTATCTCTCCCATCTTCACCCCGTCTTCCATGTTTCCCTCCTAGAACCCTACAAGGACCCATCCGACTTCCACCTGCACGCTGAGCCCCAGCCCTTCAAGCTCACTCCAGATGACGACCCAGCAACGCAAATCGCTGCTGTGCTCGACGCCCGCAAAACCGGACAGTGCTATGAATACCTAGTGCGTTTCTGCGGCCGAACCGACGACGAAGATGCCTGGGTCCCGCTCGATGAACTTCCCCGTACGATTGACGAACTACTCGATTGTTATCACCGTCGCCACCCCCGCACGCATTGCCCACCTCGTGCCGCATTCGAGCGCGCCCGTTTGGTGACGTCCTCTTCCTCTTCTCGTTCCTCCTCTCCTCTCGCCCTTCCTCTTCCCATTCCAGATTTGCCGCGCCTCCAAGCGCTAATACCGCCTGCACTCACTCGCGTACCCTCTCCTCTGCCTTTGCACGAAGATCCGCGCGCTGAGTATATGGCGCCCCTGCAAACCACGCTCTGCTCCGGATGCGTTTCGCGACCTGCTACTCACCTCAACCTGTGATCGTCAACCTCGCGCACTCTCTCAAGTTTGGCGCTGAAAGGGGGATACTGTGACGGCGCAGGCCGTCACCTTTCATCGATTTGTCATTGCTCATTTGTTCCGACCCGGTAGCTTTTCCTCGATGAGGTTTTTAATGCACCCGAGGTCTGGTTAAAATTATATAGTCTATTTGCTAGTATTTACATGGCCAGAGTCAAGCCACCGGTTCTGTACGTCGTATCCTCTTTGTCTAATCAACGCCAGTAGCCCGGCATAGTCAACCTCTCAACATTGCACTGTTCATCCCGCAAGTCCGTCGACCCGCCCCATTACATGACTGCGCTGCCTCCGCCTTTGGTGCTAGAGCCAATGATAACAAACTGCAGTTGCAGACTTAAGGTGAATGCAAAGGGGTATGACAAGAATGAGTGGGCCTGGGGAAATCCATGTTGGACATCATCTTGAATGCTAGGCGAGTATACTTGATTAGTATGTGTTGCCATAGCGTTATGAGTACAGTCTTACCCTGTTGAGCATTGTCATGATCCATATTGGCAGTGTGACGGTCCCAACAATGCCTCTGGCGATCTGGCAAGAGATATAGTCAAAAGGATAGAATGTAGGTAGTGTGTGTGCGTCGTGATACTTGTCTACAGCAAAGAAATGGACGTCAAGCTCCAGGCTATCATTGTATGAGTACACGCCAGATGAGAACAAATATAAAACTTACAATTCACTCCAAGGGTCATTTTCAACCGGGCAAATAGTCAACTCCTGCATTCATCAAAACTCTGCGAACAGACAAGGCGCGCCCAGCTGCTGATGAGGGAAGATGTGAATGACTTCACCATAAAGTGGGTTGCCATTGCCAGGCGTGACTTTGACTATGGCAGAGTCAGCAGAGTTATTACAAGCAGTTGAGATAGGAATGACACGTTGACCGCCCAAAAGAGCATGATGATGAAGTGTTGCATAGTTTTGTAAGACAATTGAGTCAGCAGAGCGAGTGTGTTCATCTGCTAAATGAAATTGAGTGGGGAGATTTGCATTTGTAGCCATCATGTTGTAGTAGTTTCACATGTACTGGCAAAGAGGCCCAGCCATTCTCTCCTTCGCCCCAACGCAAGGCCCAGGCTGTACAGTCTGGTGTGATGATAGCTCTGGTGTCACAACATTAGCTATGAACGTAAAAGATAAGTGCCTTACCATCAGATAACACAGCTTTGTAAAGTGTTCCACTACCGTCTCCGTCAAGGTTCCAAATTGTGTCTAGGATAGAAGCCACAACAGTGTTGTCAGGTGCAAGAGCAGCCAAACGGAGCTGATAATGTGATGAGGCCTGTCAGTCAGTGATCAGAGAATAGCCTGGCACTTACTATTGTATCAAGCCGTGATGAGCACGTGAACTCGCACATCATCGTGATCTCAATCTGGCCGCCAACCCATTTGTTAAAGGTAGCACTTTTCAACACCTTATTGAGGTGTTCAGACAGGAAGGCCCAAAAATTGTATATGGGGCCGTAGTCAAGCACCTGCTCACACAGATGAACTGCCCAATGAGAATTGGGTTTGAGCGTATTCACCCCATATAACTGAATAAACATGTAGTGAGGGAAGTGTTCACGTAGAGTAGAGCTCAGTACTTACACGTTTATAACCAATGAGGTAATCTTGCAGAAGAGTTTCGGCTCTCGGGAGGGCATTGACTGAGACAGAGCTTGCACAGAACACCTTGAGAGCAGCGGAAATCCGTAGAAAGTTGATAGGCTCATCCGGTTGCATGCGTACCATTGGTGGCTTTGGGCCAATCAGCTCCGGATCTTTGCTTTTGTCCTTCTTCTTGCATTTTCCCATGGGTGCCACCATCAGGTTGCGCTTACACCGGTCATCAAAGTCTTTTTGCCACTGAGCGTGACATTCAGGATACTCTTGAACATCTTTGGCCTGATCCTTGATAGCCTCGTTGATGAATATGTCCCAGACAATGGGGATCTTGTGTATCGGGTCAGAAACTATATGAATAACAAGGCAAGGTGAACTTACTACGAGAGGCCAAGCAGTGAGCATTGCAAACTTATATGAATCGGCCGTGAGATTGCTGCCCGCTGGCTCACCAATGCGAGTCGGGAGCTTACCCGCCCATGCAGGTGACTCGAACTGAAACACATTATTCAAATCAGTGCATAGTATTAGTATTTGAGGCAGTGGCATGCATCATACTGTGCTAAGGAACTGATGTACGAATCCGAGCTCTCGACCATTTCCGGCGGCTGTGGGAGCTTGGAGTGTATTAGTCTTGATCCACTGAGGGTGCCATTGTGTTCGTACAATTCCTGTCACAGGTGTACAATTAGTGAGTACATAAATGAGATTATCAGTGCACCTAGTAGTAGATTATGCATTGGATCTATGACTGAATGCCACACCAGATCAAAGTATGGCAGGTGCATGAGTTCTGACCACGGGGAGCCATTCTGCTTGAAGAACTCTTCACAACGTTTTACACCCGTTATGGACAAGTGCTTGCGAGCAAGTCAGCAATGTTCTTGGTGTGTACGAGGCGGAAGTCCTACATAAATAATGAGAATGAGTTGTCCTTTGCACTGTAGCACCAAATGCACCATTTCAAAGCCCAATATCAGAAAATAACTGGTCCGCTGTGGCCTTGCACTTTGGACATGGTGCCTCGTCATGTCCATGGTCTGCAAATCTGGCAACTTTGCATAGAGCCGGGTGATTGCAGATGATGCCGAGTAGAATGACGTGGACACGCCAACCTGAGAGTGTCAGTACAGCCGGACATGAACATTATGAAGGACCTTACCATCTGGGTGAGAGTGAGTGTAGTATACTACCCCATCTTCATATAGCTTGAGGAGATTGTTGACAATATGCTTGAGGTAATTTTGCAGTTCTTCTGCCATTGGTTTGTGTGGGCCAGGAGTCATGAACACTAAGGGGGTTCTCGGCGCAATATCTAGCTGAACATTAGCACGGAAAATAAATAGTGGATAGAAAGCACTGACCGTTTGCTTCAGGAGAGGTTTGAGATGCAATGGAAAAACGCACCAGAGGAGTGACTTGGCCCATAAACTGAAGTTTTGTGACTGAACCTTTCAATAGATGAGAATGAATATGAGTGAAAGAATCAAACTTACATACCAGTCGAGACTCATCGTGACTCCAATCCACAGCTCGCCACTGTCATCTCCTTCCCTGGAGAAGAACAGTTGTTTGTCAGTGGTCTGGGCCTCCTGCCAGACGTGACCATTGCTTATGTCATGCAGTATACCAGGAGTGGGCTGGCGCAACTTCCACATCTCGCACTCGTCTTCATTACCAGGCTGAGCGAGGAGAGACGAGGGAAGCTGGAATGGAGCTGCACAAAGCGGCGGCGGCGGAGCACGTCTCCCAATGACTCTCCGAAAGATAGAACCCAAAACTGGCTTGTAGATTTGTGTCCCACAGCCTATGCATGACATGGTGATGGGAGCCATTGCGGGAAATATACGATGGCAGTTCCTGCATGCTGGGAGTACCTTGAAGTGATCGTTGAGGTCCAACTTGCAAATGATGGTGCCGAGGGTGAGAGGGTATCCAGGTTGGTTGGGAGTGTTGATGGGAATGAGGTTAAGTGAAGTGTGGATAAAATAAGTGCACTGCAGGACGAGCCTACAGGCTCTGAACGGAGTGTGGTACTGTGCGTGCAGAAAGGCAACCAGCACGATGAAGAGGTGTGCTACCCATGATGTATGAACATTTCTGTATGTATCCTTCGGGTTGGGCATCTTGGAGTACAAGTCAGGGGTGGGAATGGAAGATACTGGCATTGGCAGGCAAAGTACCTTGTGGTTGCCGATTGAGACTGGGGGGAGCGTCAACAGCCTCGCCATCATTGCTGACAATCTGTGTATGCAAGAGAGGATTGTTATGGGTATCCTCATCGCTGTCTGAGCCATCGTAGAGCCCGAGGGACTGCTCCGTGATCGGCTACGAGGTCTTCAGGGGCAGTGTAGAGGCTACCTCTTCATCATCGCTATAGGCGATTGGGGTGGCGCGGATGCGAGCTGGCTTGCGTTTGCGCTGAGAGCACATGGTGTGCGTGGTGTTCGACATACTTGTTACGTTGACATAATTGTCAGACCGGTGAGCTGACCCTTGTCAAGCAAGAGGGGTGAGTGGGCAAGGAGCAACGGACGTGGCTGGAGGTTGGGAAATGGTAGGTGACGCAGCGACCCAAGGTGGACTCTGCGGCGGGATGTCCATGGACATGTTGTCTGCATCTGCAAAGTCCATCGGGTCGTCAGGCAGGCTGTGACGGACTTGATTAGTGAGCATATGGGAATTAGACATAGCAGCCACTCACATTGGTATATGAGAAGGCAGCGTCGCCTGTGCGGGTGATGTTGATGCTAAAAGATGAGAAGACAGTGGTGGACCACAAGATGGAGGTCCTGGCAGAGCTCCTCGCAGGCCAAGACGACCACGTGAACAAGATGCGTGGGTGGTAGATGTATGCGGGATACCTCTGAGAGAGGCCTGGCCGCAGGTGAAAAACGGACTTAAATGTTTTTGCTTGCTCATCCTCTCCCTCTCGTTGCTCTTCCTGCTCTCTCAAACCCTCATTCCAGCCTTTCGACCCATCCAGCATCTCCCATCCAGCATCAACCCATTCCCAGGTCACCTTCATTACCCTCATGTCAACTCCGGTACATCGAGTTCCACTCGCTCGTTGTCGTGTCTGGCTGACCCTAGCTCATCACAGGCCAGCCACCCCATCTGCTCATGCCCAGAATGCTGTCGGTGCAATCCTCGAGGCAGAGGCTGGCCTCAGCCGCTATCAACTCGCAACAAGCACCTGCTCAAGCACCAAATTGCCAGCTCACCAGTCTCTCAGTGCCCCAAAACCCATAGTACCTATAGTTGGTTGATGTCGAGTAGTTAGTACTTGGTTTACCTGTGCTGGTTCAGGCTACTCGGCTCTCAGACAATCAGAAGGATTTGAGGGAGCTGATGAACTTGTCTATTCATGGGTACAAAGGGTTACAAAGGGGTCTGTATAAAGGGACTAGAGGGGCGGGGTGATGAGTCACGTCCAGGCGCGCTAGTCGCGTGTGCATTCGATTGAGAACAGGTCTGATACACAAGCATCCTTGGCCAGGTCCAGCGAGCCGAGACTACCCCGACTAATTGTGGGAATTCTCGACTGGATGCAGCTATGTCAGCCACTGTCTAGTTTGGGCATAGACACAGTGAGTGGAGCATAGCTAGAATGTCCTGGTTCTCCCTGGGCAGACACACTGGTTCATGACTCAGCTGCTATATAGAGTACCCATAATACCACATATCACAAAGTCATAAGCATACCTTCCCATGATTTATTTTAAATAAAACCCAGTGCCTGGATTGGATAAGTTTTGGAAAGGTATGCAAAAATTATTTCAACCACTCACCTGAGGTATCCTAACTACATTGGCAAACGTATTGGGATATTCTTCTGGTGCTGGTTCTAACACCCATCAAACTTGCCTGGGTGGACCAGTGGAAATTATTTTTATTTGTTCTCGCACCACCACAAATTCATGATAAAAATGATACAGTAACACCTCTTTAGTGCACACTAAAGCAGCCAAAAAGGCTGACTAAATGCATTCCTGATTGGTATGCTTGCCCGATATTTATAATTAGAACCAAACAAATGCAAGAAAACATGTACGAAAGTGACAGTCTAATCATCATCATCCGAGCTATCATCCGCCGCAGGACCCTCCTCATCATCATCCGTCGAGCTCTCCTCATCACTGTCACGGGCCCGGCCCGGCTGCTTAACAGAGCCCCCGCGCATAGCCGCCATCTGTCCCGCAAGCGAGTCCTCTTCGGGATCCGAGATCTCATCCTCTGCACCCTGCTCATCCGCGTTGAGCGCCGAGACATCGTCAATCTTCATCTACACACACCGTTAGCCTCATCCAAGCAAAAAGCCAACAAAAAAAGAACACATACAACAATAGTCTGCTGCACCTCCTCGCCCACAAACGTATCACTAACAAACGACACCTTCCACGTAAACAGCCCAACCTGCGGCGGCGCCTGAAACTGCAGCTTATACGACCGATACTCGCCACTCGCGCCGCTCTGCGACACCGGGATCTCCGTAAGCTTCATCGGCGGAACAACCACGCGGTTCGTCTTGTCGTCAGCAAGAACAAGCCACCACGACGGCTTGCGGAGACCGGGCCAGCGGGGCGCGTGTGCGTACGACGTGGGCAGCTTGACGTCCTCGGCGTCGCCGCGGCTGTTAAGGAACTCGTCTTCGCGTTTAGCACGTTGCTCTTCGGTCTCGGATGTGCCTTTCTCCGAGGCGACGGCGACGGGCGGGCGGACGCGCACTTTGACGAGCAGGAACACAATAGCAGAGGGCGTGATCAAGCGCTCGCCGATGACTATGCAGGATGGTTAGCACGACCAAGGCGACAGCAGGCGAGAACACGGCACCTTTGAACGCAGTGCTGAGAACGTCAAGCTTGCTCCATGATTGCAAAGCCTTTTTGACATCAGCCGAACGACCATCACGACTTTCCTCGAGCTTCGAAGCCAGCTGAGGTAGGGGAGTAACACCGTTCTTGGCAAGCTCATCCTCTGCCGAGAAACCAGGCAGCTGAGCAACAAAGTTGGGTTTGCTGGGTACAAGAGCTTGCGAGAGGTACGCGTGCAGACGCATGGTTGCCAGAGTCGGGGTCAGCCAGCTACGAGCACCTACGATGTTGAGAAGGGCATTAAGAAGGAACGGCGCCTGAAGTACGACCCTGTTCTGCTCTGCGGTTCGAATTAGCACCATAACCATTGCAATCGTTCAAGACAAACGCACCAGCTTTCAAACCCGGCGAAACATCCAGCCTGAGGAAATGCGCATACAGCAGCACAAGCGCCTTCCGCTCGCTCTTGCCTCCGTTCTTGCCCTCGACCACCTTCTTGGCCTCCTTCCACTCCTCACCAAGCGCCGCCTCAATCTGCTCCTCGAGCTTCTTGACCTCCTCCTGGTGCGTGCTCGCCGATGGCGGATTCTCCCACTTGTACGCCTGACTCAGCACACCCGCGATCTCCGTCGGCGTCGAAAACTCTTTCAAACCCTTGAAGAACGCCGCGGCCGTCTGCGCATTGATACCATCCTTGGTTTTCTGACGACTGCCGAACCACCAGCGTCCCTACATTCACAAAACCCGCATTTAACACGCCCGCCGACACGCATCATATGACAGCCACGTACCACCATCGCGGGAAGAGCGCCTCCAAAGATAATCCCATAAACGCCGAGCACCCAGATATTGTTCTTGCTCTCAATAATCCACGCGGGCAACGCGATGCCCATCGAGATCTCCTGGCGACCATCAGGGTGGCCGTACAGCTCCCAGTTGCGGCGGATAGTCTCGTCCGTGAGCCTGCACACAAGACGCGTTTCAGCATCACGAGCGTGATGACGTGTTGAAACAAGGAAGACACGCACGATTTATAAGCCTTGGTGATCTCGACGAACTTTTGCTCAATCTCCTCGATGGTCTGGTTGACGGTAGCCTTAACCTTGTCAGGGTGGCTGAAAAAGGGTTTAGAGACGGGCAGGGAAACGGCAAGACACTAGTACTGACTATATGCGCGACAGCTTCCTGAAATGCGAGCGAATCTCCTTCTCCGTTAAACCCTACAAACAGTCAGACATGCACCCCCACGCCATTATGTACGCGACTCACAGTCGAGATACCGAGAATCTCAAAGGGGTTGTAGACTTTGTTCTCAATCTCCGCGCCGACGACCTTGTACGTGAGGAACGCGACGACCGCCCATCCCGCAGTGATGAGCAAGGACCTATCCCATATGAGCACCGACACGCGCATGCAGCAGCAACATCATACGCACTTTTGGCTGAACAGAGACTTCAAAACCGAGCTGTCCCGCTTCCGCACTTGCTCCCGCCTCTGTACGCACGGCTGGCACTGGCACCCATCCAGGCGTTGAGTTTCTGGAGCACCCAAGTTGAGCAAACGAGGAACATTGACCACAGAGAGCACTCACTAGGCTTCAAAGCGGTAAACAACGAAAACGTCGCGGGGACAAGAATAATAGCAAGCACAGAAATGACAAAATAGGCAGCCATATTGCCCGCCTCGTCATAGTTATAGTTCGCCATCGTCTAACAACGCCGTACCGAGCAACACGCGCTCAGCTTGCGAAAGTCTAAAGGACGAACAAAGGGCGACTCGAAAGTTGGGAGGAGGAGGTGGAGAAGGACAACGTTGGCTTGTGACACGCGAGGCAAAAGAAAGACGTGGCCGACGGACGATGTGACCGTGGGAAAACTCTCTGAATCCTATTCCCAATTCCCGAATCCGACTTCCGTGTCGCGTCTCCCATAATGCGCCTCCGAGTCACCGCGTCCCCGCCCCTCCCCGCCCTCAAGGCCTGGTTCCCCATCGACATCAGCGACGACGGCATAAGAACCATCCAGGCGCTCAAGGACGCGCTATGCAGGGACCTCGGACCGCTGCGCGATGCCGGTGCGAAACGAGGCAGCATCGCGCTGCTCATGGACGACTTTGAGCTCTTAGACGACACGCAGATCGGTGTGCTGCGAGACGGCGACCTTGTGCAGTGCGTACTACCTCAAGTACCCCCTTTCTAACAATGCCTCACTATTGAAATCTCCAGAATCACGAGGTCTCTAGCACCCGAGGCTGTCCCAGCACCGGTCATAGTCATTCCTCCACCCCCTGTCGCAGCAGGCAGCAAACGAAAGCGCAGAGACCCGTCTCCGAGCGAGTCGTCTAGCGACACCTCCGACGCGTCTTCTCATACGGACTCGGAAGAATCTGATTCAGACTCTGATTCAGATTCAGATTCAAGTGACACTTCGTCCAGCTCCTCATCCTCGACGTCCGACACCTCCGACAGCGATTCAGACTTCAGTGCTACTAAAAAGCTCATCACACCCCGTCGAGTCGCTAAAAATCTAAGGTCGAGGCCGATCACAGCGCCTGCTACCAGCGCCAAACCAATATCCAAGAAACCACAACCACCTCCCCCTCCGCCCTCTCAAACCGCGTAAGTTCACCTCGACCTTACCCGCTTATCCCCAGCCTAATCAACCCCCAGCACCTCATTCACCCCTCCAGGGTACGGCAAACCCGCAACCCGCAACCGCAACCAACGTCGCCGCCTCAAACGCCTCCACGAGCGCACCACCAACGCCCAACCCACCCTCGCCCCCACCGGCACCTCCGACGCAAACCTCATCCCCCTCGGCGGCGCCGCCCAGCCCCCCACACCCAACGACCATGCCGACGCCGAAGCAGAAGCCTTCGAAGACGCAATGGACGAAGATGCATACACCCACCCCCCAGACCCGTCCACGTCCTCGCCCGCACTCATGATGCTCTCCTACCGCAACAAAAACAAGAAAAAGGGATTCAAACAATCCATGTCGCGCCCCTTCCCACAAAACATCATATTCTCCTCCGAAGATATCCGCTCAACCACACCCACGCCTATCCTAGACTCAGAATCACCCCTCTCAACCGCCAAAGCCACCACCACCCCGCCGCTCCCGCGCCTCATCCCGCCGTCCGAAAGAACCGACATACCCACCAACATCCTCATCACCAGCATCGACGTCGAAGAAGGCCTACACACGCGCCCCGCCGTCGGCCGCAAGCGCAAAAAGACGCTCAAGCAGACCTGGGGCCACGTCTCGACGCCCGACGTGTCCATGACGCTCGACTACGGCGCCGCCGAGGACGCACCCGAGGATCAGAGCTCGTTCAATCTCACTGAGCTTACGGCGACCAAGCCAACGCCAACGCCGAATCTCGACGTCGCGTCCATCGAAAAACGCTGGACTGTCTGCACCCCGATCACACAGCGCGCGCAGCTCCGCGCGGGGTGCACCGTCGGCTGGAAGGTACGTCCATCTCATTGCTTCTCCCGGATAACCCCACGGACCCTTGTCAAACGCAACGCTAAATAAACATCCAGGCACTCGGCATAAACCCCACAACATGCACCCCCGAACTGCTCCTCTCCGTCGGCACAGTCCTGCCCACCTCCTCTTCCGATGACAACGCGGAGGTCGAGCTGCAGCTGGTGCACCGGCCCGGCGAGAGCTCGTTCAGCGCCAAGCTCAGCCGGGACTCGATCGTGAACGCGGGCTCGGGCTCGGCCTCAGAACGAGAAGGCGAAGGGGAAGGGGAGGCGGCGGAGGACGAGCCCGGGACCGAGCGCTATCCCTGGGCCGAGTTTCTTGCGCTGGGGGCTCGACTCATAGTATAACACATCGTAGTTTCTGATTCTGATCGTTGTCCTGCGCCGTGAATGACGCTGCTGGTAATCTCCGTGTCCCAGCTACACCCTCCGCACCCCAGACGAACGCCTCAACACTCCAGACCCTTGGGCCCAGCGTCTTCTCGAGCCCGGTTGCACGGATCTCAGCAGCAGCATCTACATGTACAGCCCGATAGCACGTATCTCTTCATGCCCGTCGTAGACTCGGACGGCATCTTCCCTAGGATAATCCCAATACACCGATGCTTCTAGCCCTCCATCCTCCAGAGCTTCCATTTCCCTGTGCCTATGACACTGTTCCCAACGGAACACACACATCACTGACCCCCTCCCCATAACCTACAATCTAATCGACCCACCCCAGTGTCACCCCAGCGCCCAGGGCCAGCATGATAATTATCCCCCACGGCTGGGCTGATGCCGAAACCCAGCTGCGACTTGGTTCCGGGGAAGATAAGATTTCGGCGTACACCCATGATTGTTGCTGTGGCATTGCTGTGCATGCGTACCGCTCCGGTGTGGAATTAGACTACGTGTCCTTCGGCGCCTCGGAGGCGAGTAGATGACGTGAGGAGATTCAAGTCAGGCAGTAGAGTGGCGATCACAACGTTGGAGAGAGAGAAAATGTATATTGTGCGCAGTACGAACTCGTTGCTTGATCTCATGCAAGTAATCGGCTGTCGGGTGATCATGCCACTTGCATAAAGGGGAGGTTCCGCGGAGGGCGGGCAGGAACAGGAACCCCAAATTTGTGACCATTGTGTCGTATTCTATTCGTCAAGGGGTAAACATACGATTGTAGGGAGACATCGGAAGTGTGTTGTCCGTATCCACCCGAGAAAGGGTATATGATATATTTGCTTGTTCGCGGCAGAGGACCACACAAGCCCCGGCACCGCTTACTGTATTTTGACTCGCGTCTACATTTTCTGCCGACGCGCCTCTTCATCCACAACCACTTCCACCTCCCCCACTCAGCTCCTCTGCTCTGCTGAGAGGCCCTCTTCCACCGAGCGACCATGCTGCCCAAGGTCGCCAACTCTCTCTTCTTGCACACGTCGCGTGCGGCAGCGGCGGTGCAGAACCAGACATCACAGACAATATGGAATCTTCTCCAGTCAACAGGTTCAAACGGCACTACTCTCAACACCTGGAACACCGCTGGCTCCTCTAGCTGGGGCAATGCGGGTGGTGCAAAGTTCAACGCTGGCAGTCGCTTCCAGTACTACACTGTGCGTCGCTCCCTCTATCCCCGTTTTAACAAAATCCTCACTTTTTTTTCTCCTCACAGAACTCCGGTCGCGCTCTCACTCAGGCAAACGCGTCTTCAGCTCAGGACGGCAACTCTGCCCGAGACGACGAGCGCGAAGAGATCATCCCGCGTCACGTTTCCATCCACACCCCTCGTCGTTCTCGCCCCCGCAGCCACAGCCTCTCGGTCGCCCGCCATGGTCAGCAGGAGCGCGCAGAGACGTTCGGCGTTCTCCACACCGTTCAGATGCACGTCCGCTCTCGTCACGCTTTTGCCAGCTCCCCCGCAGAGGACCAGGAGCAGCAGACAAGCGCAGGCCTCATCCACGCCTCCCCCTCTGCTGACTCTTCCCGTCCGGTTCTCGTCCGTCGCAACTCCACCTCTTCCCATGCCACCGCCCAGGATGTCACAGAGCCCTTCCCGCTCTCCCCGCCTCCGACACCCAAGCTCTCCTCCACTGACCCGGCTACCCCGCAATCTGTCCTCGAGCCCACTGCCATCACTGCCTTCCAGTCTGCCGTGAACAGCGCAGTCAAGGCCAAGGACGGTGCCCGCGTCATCTCCGAGGTTCAAGCTCTTGTTGCATCCCCGGCCAACCACATCGTACAGGACTTCAACGCCGCCCTCCAGGCCCTCTATGATATCCGCCAGCCCGGTGACCCGCTCAACCTCATGCTCGACACGTACAACAACATGATCAAGCGCTCTCTCAACCCCAACTTTAGGACGTACCACATCATGATGCTCGCTCTCTCAGAACGCGACGAGGAGGTCTTCCGCGCCATCGTCAGCCTCGAGGCCCGTGCCAAGCGCCGCGAGTTCGGTGGTCGCGACCTCGCCGAGGTCTCCGTCACCGACGCAGCCCGTGTCAAGCAGCTCAAGGCAGAGAACAACTTCAACTCGGCCATGGCCATGTTCCAGGCATGCACCATCTCCGGCGGTAGCCCCAAGATCGGTCTCAAGGTCTACCACTCCCTCCTCCGCACCTGCGCCCGCCATGCCAACATCGACGCTGCCCTCGCCGTCTTCGGCCAGATGGAGTCCCGCCGCGACGTCCTCACTTCCGTTGCCTATGAGCACATCCTTGCCACCTACGCCAACGCCAACGACATCCAGGGTGCCCTCGAGGTCTTCAAGGAGTTCTGCAGCGCCTGCAAGGAGGAGCGCGTCATGTGGCGCACCGTCGACCCCGTCAACCAGGAAGTCGTCCCCGCCGACATCCCCGCAGTCAGCCAGGTCACCGTCTGGAACAAGATGATCGAGGCCTACTGCCGCGCCAAGCAGCCCGAGAACGCCATCCGCCTGCTCGAGACCATGATCGACGAAAACAAGGACGCGTCCTCGGCTCACGTCCCCGCCCCGGCCTCGTCCACGTACACGACCCTCATCGCTGGTTTCATCAAATCTGGTGACTCCGCCACCGCCCTCTCCTGGTTCGACAACCTTCTCAAGCAGGAGCGCACCGCGCGCTACCCCTGGGAGCCCTCCTCGGTCCCCTACCGCCCGGACCAGATCGCATGGTACTGCATCATCGACATGCTCGCCCAGGAGGGCATGGTCGACGACCTCAACCGCCTCTTCTTCGTCCACGCCGAGTGCGCCGAGCGCGATGGCCTCAGCATGCGCCCTGTCGACCACCTCCTCGTCGTCGAAGCCAACGTCGCCCACCTGACCGCCCACCCGGACCTCTCCGCCGACGCCGCCCGCCCCTACGCCGACTTTCTCGCCAGGTACGCCGTGCCGCCCCGCGAATCCAACCTGTACCCCAAGACCATCGTGGGCTCGGTGCAGCGCGCGGTCGAGCATCTCGTCCGCTATGGCCAGCACGACCAGGCTCTCGATGTCATGGTCGCCTTCTTCAAGTACGAGGACAGCTGGGTTCGCCAGGTCGTAGGCCGCCAGTTCACCTCGGAGCGGCAACAAGACATCAACGCGTTCGCGCGCAGCGTCACCTCCTCGTTCATCGAGCCCGTCATCGCCTCTGCCGCCCTCGCGACCCCGCCCAAGTGGCAGACCGCCTCGCGCATGATGCAGCACGCGCACCTGCTCACGGTGCCCCAGGACATCAAGGTCGCCGCGTACATCATCCACGCGTACACGCGCGCGCTCGAGCAGGGCATGATCCAGCACGTCTCGCTGCACGAGGGCCAGCTCCTCCTGCAGGCCGCCGTCGCGCTCGACGATGCGCTCTACACCGGCGCGCAGCTCGACATCCCGGACCTACAGAACCACGGCCTCCTCCAGCTGCTCACCGACCTCTCCAACTTCCGCGTCCCGCTGCACCGCGTGCACATGGAGGTCATCTCCGACGTCTCCGACCGCCTCTACACGCGCTGCCCGCGCCCCGCCGTCGACGCCTTCCTCGCCACCGACAAAGCCTACGCCGCGCTCTTCCAGCCGCCCGCGCCGCGCGCCTCACCCCCGCCGCCAGCGATGGAGATGCACCCGCCCGTATCCGGCCTGTCCATCGACCCCGCGCTCAGCCGCTACGTCGACGAATGGCACCCGCGCCACCCGAGCGTCTCCGCGCACGTCGCGCACGCGCGCCTGCAGGACGGCCTCGCGCAGGGCAAGCTCGTGCACCCGTCGACGATCGCGCGGCTCATCGGCGCCATGGGCCGCGCGGGCGACCTCGCCGCCGTGCGCAGCCTCTACGAGACCGCGCAGATGGTGCTGCGCGTGCAGCAGCAGCAGGGCGCCGGCGCGCGCGTCGCGCAGTCGCACGCGTGGCTGCAGATCGAGGACCACATGGTCGTCGCACACGCGCACGGCGGCGACCTCGCCTCTGCGAACGCGCACCGCGCGCGCATTCTCCACGCCGGCTGCGTCCCCAGCGCCGACGCGTACGGGTCGCTCATCGAGCACGTCCGCGACACGACGGACGACACGGCGAGCGCGCTCGCGCTCTTCGCGGAGGCGCAGGCCGCCGGGACAACGCCCAACACGTACCTCTACAACACGATCATCTCCAAGCTCGCCAAGGCGCGCAAGGCGGACCACGCGCTCGAGCTCTTCCAGCAGATGAAGGCCGCGCTGGGCCTGCGCCCCACGAGCATCACGTACGGCGCGGTCATCGCCGCGTGCGCGCGCGTCGGGGACGCGCAGAGCGCGGAGCAGCTGTTCAGCGAGATGGCGGCGCAGCCGAACTTCCGCGCGCGCATTCCGCCGTACAACACGATGATGCAGCTGTATACGCACACGAAGCCGAACCGCGAGCGCGTGTTGCACTATTATAATGCGCTGCTCGAGGCGGGCATTCAGCCCTCTGCGCACACGTACAAGGTGTGTTTGCCGCCCTTTCCACTTTTTTCTCATCGCTGACGTGTGTTGTATGATGCAGCTGCTCATCGACGCATACGGCACGATCGAGCCGCTCGACCTCCCCGCGATGGAACAGGTCTTCGAGACCGTGCAGAACGACCGCGCAATCCGACTCCAAGGTACCCACTGGGCCGCGCTCGTGAACGCCTACGGCTGCGTCGCCAAAGACGTCCACAAAGCCATCTCCGTCTTCGACTCCATCGCCTCGCACCCCTCCTCGCGCACCGCCTCCGCCGCCTCCCCCATGCCCGACGCAGTCGCCTACGAAGCCATCATCAACGTCCTCGTCACACACAAGCGCATGGACCTCGTCCCCGCGTACCTCGCGCGCCTCGACGCCGCCCACGTGCACCGCACCGCCTACATCGCGAACCTCCTCATCCGCGGATACGCGGCGGCCGGCGACCTCGCCGCCGCGCGCGCCGTGTTCGAGGCGCTCGCGGACCCGCCGAGCGGGCGCGCGGCGCCGGGGAACCATGTTCCGCATGATTCGTCCTCGCCCTCTGTATCGGGTTCGGGATCAGCGTCGGGACCAGCGTCGCCGGTGCTCACGCCGGCGTCGGCATCGAACGAGACATCGTACCGCGAGCCGTCGACGTGGGAGGCCATGTTCCGCGCGGAGCTCGGGAGCGGGAACCGCGATCGCGCTGTGCGGCTCCTCGAACGGCTGCAGGAGAGGTGCGTATCCCCCTTACTTCTCATCCCTCACCTTGACAGTTCACTGACGCTTGTTTGATCGCAGACACTTCCCTCCCGCGGTGTACAACCGGATAAAAGGTATCATGCTCGACGACGCGGTGTCGCCCTGGCCGTCGTCGCCTTCACCATCGTCGTCGCCATGAACGCCTGATTCGTCCGCCTGGTCTTGATCTGCTTTGCTTTGCTCTGCTTTGCTTCATTATTCGGATCTCCCGTTACGATCTCTTCCCCTGGATAACGCGCCCCGCAGGCCATCTATCCATCACTGACGATCCTCACGATATGCTTCCGTCTCACTACGGTGTTACCCTCGTACACCGTTCCCCGTTCCCCGTACCTACCCTTTCCACCGCCACATTCCTCGCACCTATACATACACCCTAGACCCACACCAAAAGTACAGTTCCGCTACTTGCTCTGATTAATCTGCACGCTTGTTCTATTCTGCCCTGCCTAGTCCTATTTCGTTCTGTTCTATCTTTATTCGATTCGACCGATATAATCGATACCACACCGCGCGCAATGCTCACGCCGACAAGACAAGGACTGTACCACTATGTATCTACATGTATCACTAGACTTTTTGGGGAATACAGAAATCGCCGTAACAATGATCCCAGCGTTTTCGCTGTGATTTTGGCTCAGGGTCGATAGGGCCCTTTATGAATGTTACGGCACCTGCTATTCATTCGCTTAGCGAGTCAGCGATGCTTGATCTCGGGCAACGTCAAAGCAGCTCAGCGCTACAGTAGCGCTGCAAGTAACAAAAGGGAAACAAAACGACGAAGATCAGGTCTAATAAATTACACGATAGCGTATTCCATAGTACTACTGCTAAGCTAAGCTTTTGAGTAACGAACAGAAAGAGAAGAGATGTCCATCCCATAGACCCATTGACAGAAGACAATCGCGCTCGGACGCGGCATAGGCTCACACTCGGTAAGCAAGACGACATGCTCACTACGACGGCACGTAGCACTAGCACGTCCTCGCACCAGCACCAGCACTGCACGGCACGCAGCTCAATCGAGCCGCCCCTCTTTCCCGAGCCTGTGATAGTCACGCGGATGGCCAAGATCCTCGTTAAACAGCCGGCGCAGCATCGACACCAGGAACACGACAAAGCCGAGACCAAAAAGCGCCGTCCAGTACGGATGGTGCACGACCGCGAACTCGAGCGCGATCATCTGGTCGTTCAGGAACTACATGATTGTCCCCGTCAGCAAACTACCGCGGCGTGAAACCGAAGAAAAGAGGCGTACGCGTATGAACCGCTCGATCCGGTTCTCCGAGTGCTTCGGCGGGAGCGCGCCCTCCATTACGGCGTCGATGACGGGGAAGAGCACCGCAGACTGCAACGCAAGCTTGTCACCCGACATGTCCACGTCGTAGTACAGCATTTTCTACTCAGACATATGAGTTCTCATGCTCCTCCCCGCCGAAGAGATGCGGACAAGACTCACACTATGATCCGTGATAACCACCCCAGCCTCGGCCCCAGGCTTCAGCCCATACATCCCCTTCAGCCACTTCTCCCCCTCCTCAAACTTCATCCACGCAAACACCACATCCCTCTGCCCCTGCCCCTCCACCTCGCCATCACCGCCGGCATACTTGCGCTTCGCGCGCCACTTCTTCCCCAGCTCCACCACCCTCTGCCTCACCTCCTCCTCCTGCCCCGCAGGCACCGCAGCAAGCACCACCAGCGGCTTCTGCGGCGCCCGCATCACACCCGCAAACGTGTCCTTGCTCAGCTCGAGCGCGCTCGGCAGCCTATGCGCCTGCAGCCACGCCGCCACGCCCGCTGTCTGTGTCGACGACGAGCCGTACGACGGCGCAAACGTCGCGACGGGCGCGGCGTCGCCGTCCGCAAAGGCGACGAGCGCCCAGGGCGCCGCGGGGGGGAGCCCGTAGTGCGCGAAGAGCGAGGCGTCCGTCGATGTGAACACGCGCGGGTTGCCGAAAAGGGACTGTGACTCCTGCGCGACGGTGTCCTGCGATGAACGGGTGAACACGAACTCGGCGATGACGAAAGCCGCACCAACGCACCAACGCATCCTGATCCGTCCCTTTATGCAAGAACAAATACACCACCGGCTCCTCCGCAACATGCGCCGCAAGCTCTTCCGCGCTCACCGGCACCATACTCGGCTTGCCCGCCTTATCCGCAAACGCCACAAGCTGCTGATACCCCCTCCCGCCCGCATAATCCGTAACCACCCCGCCCGCATAAAACTTAATCACCGGAAACATCTCCACCTTCTCCCTCGCACACAGCGCCTTATTCTCCTCGCAGTTCACCTCCGCCACATTCATCACGCCCTGCTCGTGCCGCGCCAGCTGCACCCACGTCGGCGCGAGCTTCTTGCAGTGCCCGCACCACGGCGCATAGAACTTGACGAACATCGGGCCCTGCGCGCGAAACGCATCGAACGTCGCCGGCGTGAGCGCGACGACCTCGCCCTTTGGGTTCGCGTTTGAGCGTCCCTGGGGGGTCTGCACGCGGACAGCGGGGGGCAGCGTCGACGTCGGCGCCACAGCCCCGTCGGCCTCGGCGGCGGCGCTTGATGCGGGCACAGGGTCAGACTCGGGCACAGCTGCTGTGTCTGCAGCGGGGGTGTCGGTGGGCGGTATAACGATGGCGAGCTCGTCGGGCGAGCCGGTCTGCTCAGCATAGCCGTCGAGAAACTCGACGAGGAGGTTGAGCTCGCGGTCTTTCCTGTACGTCTTGACGAATTGGCCATCCTTGTAGAGGTTCAGCTGCGGGTAGCCCTTGATACCGTTGTCCGCGCAGAGATCTGTGCACAGCACATTAAGCAAACTGCTGCCCCTGATCTCATGTAATAGTCACGCACCTCCGTTGAGAGAACAGTCGACTTGGGCGAGGCTCACGCCCGGATCCAGTTCAGAAGCATAGTGTTGTACGAGTGTATCCCATGTCGGAGCAAAATGTCGGCAGTGAGGGCAGTATGGTGAAAAGTGCTCGACGAACCTGTAGTTATCATCGCACATAAGCCTCTCCTAAGCATCATAATCAACACAGTAAACGCACCAAACGCCATTAGCTATGGTGTCCTTGAAGTTTGCGGGGGTGAGGATGGTGTTGGCAGCGACGGGTGCTGCGGCTGCCTGCAGCGCGAGAACGGCGACGAGTGCAGAGAGTGCACTGGGAAGGCTCAAGAAGGAACTGAGACCTCTCATCGTTGTCGCTGTCGAGAACGATGAGGGAAAAGGAGAGTTACGTGGTCGGTGATGAATAACAAGCACTGGCTTACCCGTCTCGGCAAGGCCCTTATTAGCCCCTATCTCCTCCCGCACTCGTCTACCACCACCTTCTGCTGTCCTCAGGTAGCTCATACTGTAACGTATTCGGGATTTAACCACCAATATCTCAGCCATGCCATTCGAACAAGACAATGCTTGGTCTCGCGGCTTGCTCCCCATTTTCGACTATGCATGCGCCAGGAACATGCCGTTCGAGGATCGTTGTTATGGACCCTACGGCAAACTCTTGAACTACTGCTTCGGGGACCCCTTTGATCCACGTCCCACCGCACGTCCCCCCCAATGACGGTAGCCGTGCCACGGTCGACTCCACCGTCTTCCTCGTTGTCCTCGACCAGAATCCCAGACCGGTCTTCATCGCCGAAATCAAGGACGACAGCCAGGCCCATAAAGCAGAATAACACGATCGCGCGGACAAGCAGATGGGCAGTTGGTATGCCTGGATGCTCAACGAATGTCCCAACCCTCGCCTTTAGGGCCTCAGCCTCTAAGGCACTTCCATGCGTATCTACTGCGGCGACACAACGTCCTATGCCGTACATCCCCCTCCTATTCCACGCCCAGACCCGATATATGTTCTCCCGCCGACATTCCTCGCCGGAGAGTGGGACCTTGGACATGCTGTCGCAGGACGGCTTTGCAAAGGTGGAGGAAGCGATTGTCGACATTTTGACTCGTGACAGGACATTATGATCCTTGTCTATCATTTATTCAAATTAGTGAGCAACTTGCTCATTCTGTGTCACTTCCGATGTTGACAGCGACTCTCCCGAGCCATGCAAACGGTTGGGTATGTATCGAGCTATATTTGCCGTACTCCCGCTCCATCTATCAACATTCATTATAGCAGACAACCAAGGCGATGAGAACGAGCCACGACTGACGTTGTTTGACTTAGTACCTGTGTATTCGTATATTATCAACGTTGTATCAACGGCGAACGCCTTTGACGTCGATGTGCACGAGGACGAAACTAGACCACGTGTCCATTTTATTGGCGTTCCGATCGACGCGTCTCAGCGCGTAAATTCCATCGCTCTTCTTATTGTCCCTTCCAAGTTGAAAGCTTTCTTCTTTTGCCGCTATACCCTCTATCCCTTTCTCTTCCTGTGGACGTACGTTTCTTTCTGTGCGGATAACACAAAGCGGTATGCTGACTAAATGACAGACTAGATGCCGGGTAAAATATACGCGCGTGGCTTCGTCGTCGACATGGATGCCCTGAGAAGGTACCTCAACGCCTTCAACTTCAGCAAATACGATCTTCCCCCGCTCCAACCCACGGACCCCAATCCAGAGGGCCGCGTGGGCGCTTACTGGTCAAGGATGGAGCGCGTTCAGAGGGAGGTACTGCCTAAGGGAATACAGCTCGAGTTCCTGTACTGTGAGTCACTGGCCCTGTATCCTCAGCTGCAGCAGACTCACTGCCCACATTTTGAAGGGTTCGTCGCCCAATCTAAAGAAACGGGCGACTTCAGGACGTATTTCTTCATACCAACGGGTCGGACCTGCGAGAAAGCCGTCCGAGAATGCTGGCCGCTGTTTGACAAGGACAAGAAACGTCTTAAACATTTCCTCACAACTGCACGCAGTCTTCTCCCCGAGGACAAGCAAGAGACGTGTGCACTCAAGAGAGAGGATCTCCGATGGAGGGCTGTTCCCGAGACGGCTTTGTTTCCGAATTTGCACCCCATGGTGAACGTTGACTAGTTCTCGCGCTTTGTTTCCACTGGTCTTCCGAGTGTCCCAACATTACATAGCGTGTGATTTGAAATGTCCCCACTAAGTTCAAGATAGAGACCAAATGAGCACTATACCATATATCTTTGGTTTGTAGAAGGAGCGGGAGACGCGGAGAACCCACCTGGAAACGCGTAAGTGATGGCGTTGACAAACTCTCATATACTAGCTGGTACACATCTAGCCAGGTACGTCGCGTGCAGCTAGAATGTCAGGAATGTATTTGGAACCCTGGGGTTTTAAATACGCGTGCGTGTCGCGTTCATGAGCTCTCCTATATGACATAAACGCTGAAACCGCACGTCTGCTGCTGACAGGACTTGACAGCGTTCGCATACGTTGCAAGCTGGCCCATTGGACTCTCCCATGTATAGAAAAGGTTCGCCTTCGAAGGATAACATTTTACACTCCACGACCAGGTCTATTGTCCTGAAGTCGGTTTTCTCGAGGTCGCTAGGCGTGGAGTTGTTAATGGATATGTCGGGCTTAACCTCGTCGCGTAAGAAGAGCTCCTTGGGTTCGCGGCAGTCGGACAACACTGGCGAATTGATCATAGCCCAGCCGTCTTTCATAAAGGGTTTCATAGCACAAATCTCGAGGTTCCTCAAGCTAATCAATCCACAGACTGATGATAAGAAAAACGCACGAAAGGATCGTACATAGCTATTTCAAGTCTGCCGATGGTGTCTATGAGTTGGAACGAATGGTGTTGTACTCGCGGTCGCAGACTGCTGGGGTGCGAGACATAGGCAACCGTGGATTCTATGGGTATGTCTGCATATTTGTTCTTCATTTCGTTTGCAGTGGCCTCGAATACGCTCAGATAGGTTGGCTATAGGCGTAATCGTGTGTGGTTGTAAACTGCATAGATTGATCTGTTATGAGACTTGGCGGGAGCAAGAGGACACTTTGAAAAAAAGGGGCACGACCGGCCAGGACAGCGAGAGCAATAGATTCAAGACGAGTCAATGGGTTGCAAGAACGCGCCGAGACGCATGAACGCGATCATTATGGGTAACGGTGCCAGTGGTCGAGTCAGCAGCAGTGATTTTGCCGTTTGTTGCTGGGTTCGATGTGAATGCCAAAGCAAAACTTCCAACGGTCGGTATTTATTGATATATTCATACATGATTGAAAATTTAAACACGATCCACTATTGCGAACAATTTCACTCGTGAGCACGCCAGCTTGTAGCGCTATTAATGCGATCAAGGAACTCCTGACCATATAAACTGTACCAGGATGAATTAAAATGCTCCCACTCGTCCTCCCCATTCTCGTCAACAATGGCATCGTAGAAGGCGACCTCCGTCCCAACCACAGCAATACCCACGGCTTGGTCTTTCCATCGGTCGCCGTTCGGTCCAAGTCGGTACATGTACCTGAGCAACTGTTGCATGACAAGTTTCTTTGTCTGCTCCTTCTCTTTCTCGCTCTTGCCTGCTGAGGCGATCTCCATTACGACACGGACTTTATCCTTGAGGTTTCTGCGCGGTCGGTAGAAGGAACACACGACGAAGTCCGGGAACTTCGTGCCATCCTTGCCGGTAACAACCGGATCTACGTTGTCAGTCAGCTTCGGCCAGCCTTATAGGTGCAAGAAAGACGAACTGTTGGACGTCGAGTCGAAGCTCACGTCAGCGGCCTCCATCAAGACATCTACGACATCCTCCACCCGTTCCACCCAAGTTGGGTCTATCAGCTCATCGTCATCGGTATCATAATCCTCCTTATGGAGGCTAATGTCCTCCATTACCTTCAGAAACGCGTCCCGGGGGCCAGACGGTGTAGCGTTTTCTGCAGGCGCACCATGAGCACCAACATTTCCATTTGGATCTGAGTTGTCCAACTTACCATCAGCATGCGTCTCAAGGCCAGCAATATCTCGCAAATATTCCGCCTCAGTGTAAACGAGGTACTCTTCGTCATCTTCGTCATCCGCATGTGCTTCGCGCTGTGCAGCTTCCCACTCTTTAAGCGACTTTCGGAAGAGCGCTTGAGGCTTGATAATATGCTCCTCTCGCGAAAACTTGAGATTCAGGTATCTGTCGATCGGTCCATACTGCTTGAACTGCGTGGATGGTACACGATCTTGCCAATCCTCGATGCAAGCCCGTACACTATCAAACACCTTCTCGTCATTCGGGTCGAAACTGTGGGGTTGTGCCTGTTGAGACATCGATGGTCGCTGTGCTGAAGGTGGGTAGATCAATCGACACAAACAGTGTATCCCCTCCATGACATATTAGACTCACGTGAGCAAGAGAGGGAAAACCAGGTTGTAAGTTGCCTTTAGGGTGCAGCGAGTTTCAGAGAAAGCACGGGAGCAGATAGGTGGGGATGAAAGTGTACGGGACTCGCTGCAGAGTTAGCGATGGCTAATGGAACATTTATATGCGGAAATAAGCAAGCGAAGACGTCGGGCAAAGACAATTAGTCGTAGTGCCAACAATAGTTCGCACCTTCTTTGGCTTTCAAGAGACAATAGCTCTCAAAGCAGCAATATTCGACCATGCGTCAGATGCTGAGAGCAGTGATGAGGTGCACAGAGCGAGCTATTTGTGTCCTGCAATCCCATTAGAGTGCCACAAGCTAAAACAATACGACGAGGAAGAACAATACAAGGGAGATAAAAGAAAAACAAAAGGCCGTAAAGCTCATTGTTCTGCACTGCATGGCACTGGAGGTTTTAGCAAGACCACGGAGTTGAAGGGATACAGCGGTCGAACAATAAGCTTTTGTGATCACTGGTCAAGGTTCGTGATCTTCAAGTAAACCTAATAGCCCCTTTGAAACCGCTTGATGTGTTTGATGAGCATCGGGCAGCCTTTGAGCTGGAGCATGCTGCCAGAATCGTTGAAAGGGCTGGGATGTTGAATTTGTGACCGTAATCAGAAGCGTAATTGGGCCAAAAAATGTGGAAGTTGGCAGAAAGTACTAAGTATACGGCGAGCGTTACGTTCGACGTTCAAATTCAAATTTCAAATGCTGAAGCGAAGCGCGGCCTCGACGGAGTCTGAAATTGAAAGATCAGATTGGGAAAGTCACGTGTAGTTCACTTATTGTGACGTTGTTCTCATCCAAACCATTGTCAACGCCTAAACTCAGTAGAGGCTCTTCTTATTGTCCCTACCAAGTTTAAAAGCTCTATTCTTTTGTCGTTATACCCTCCATCTCTTTCTCCTCCTGTAAACGTACGTCTCTTTCCCCGTGCATAGCACAAGGCAGTATGCTGACTAAATAAAGGACTAGATGCCGGGTAAAATATACGCGCGTGGCTTCGTCGTCGACATGGATGCCCTGAGAAGGTACCTCAACGCCTTCAACTTCAGCAAATACGATCTTCCCCCGCTCCAGCCTACAGACCCCAACCCAGAGCGCCGTGTGGGCGCCTACTACACAAGAATGGAGCGCGTTCAGAGCGAGGCACTACGCAAGGGAATACAGCTCGAGTTCTTGTACTGTGAGTCCCTGGCCCTGTGACCTCAGCTGCAGTAGACTCACTGCCTATATATTGAAGGGTTTGTCGCGCAATCTAGAGAAACGGGCGACTTCAGGACGTACTTCTTCATACCGACAGGTCGGACCTGCGAGAAAGCCGTCCGAGAATGCTGGCCGTTGTTTGACAAGGACAAGAAACGTCTTCGGCATTTCCTCACGACTGCCAAAAGTCTTCTCCCCGAGGACAAGCAAGAGACGTGTGCGCTCAAGAGGGAAGATCTCCGATGGAGGGCTGTTTCCGAGACGGCTCTGTTTCCGAATTTGCATCCTATGGTGAATGTCGACTAGTAGCCCTCTCGTTCTATTCGATGGTATCTGGTCATTGCTGGTCGTCTGACCAATGTATAACAATATGTGGAATGACATTTGACAACTAATCTTGATAAATGGAACGCGCGGAGTAGATGCCCTTTCCATTAGGTGGGGTCCGAGGGGCTGTTGAGGAGCTCGTTTCCAATAAAGTGTCGAAGTACCTCTTAAGTGCACGCATATCGGCAGTGAATCTTTGATTAATCAAAGTACATAGGACTTACATGCCGCACGTACCCGTACATCAGTTGGACATGTTGGTACAAAGTAGGTCGGGGTGCGTGACTGAGGAACGCGCCGAGACGCGTGAACGCAATCTGTCAGGACACGTGGTCTGACTTTCAAATTTCAAATTTCAATGATTGAAGCCCCTGTTACTGCGAGTCTGCGACGACAACCTTAAGCACAATGGAGACAATACACCAGCCCCAATTCCCATCCGACCTCACAGCCGTACACGTTGCCCTCTTCATTGACGTGTTCAACGCCGCCGCACTCAAAGCACGCATCGTACGTGCCGCCACCCTCACCGGCCCCGAGGGCGACGCAGAGCGCGAGGCCCTCAACTTTGCGTTCGTCGATGCCAGCCTCGTCAGTCCACTCTCCCGGATCTATCCCAGCGGCTAGCTTGTTCATTATGAATTCATACGACTACCCTATGACCATCTATAATCCTGTCGACGACAAAACACCCATGCCACTATCGCTCTTCGTCTCTATACAACGGACAAACCCAATCCCACACCTCCTTGTAGATAACAAGCGCGCTCCACCTCCAGACTGCAATCAGCCAAGCCTCACTAGCAGCAGCACAGAACACACTACGGACAAAGACCGTCCACTCCGAGATCCTGTGGGCTCTTTGTCCGACAAATAATGTACGTCTACACCCCACACGCATATACCCAAACCAGATGCTCACAAGTTCATCTGTACAATCAGATCAGCGAGGCAATCCGCAGATACGGCATCTCTGACACCTCCAAGGCCCTCTTTGTCGTGCGCGTGGACTCCGCTAGCGTCGGAGACGTCGAAGAGAGGATGAGAGGCGTCGTTGAAGGTAGGGTGGTCCCGCTGAGCACCCTCGCGGAGCTTGTGGATTGGCAAGCCGTCAAGAAGGTGAGTTCTGCATTCACGTTCAGATTTGGTGGAGCAAGAGGACTTAGTCAGTATATGCTCAGTATAACAAATTGAATACGGAACCAGCTGTCAAGAAAGCAGCTAACGTGGACGCAGAACATGCGATCATCGACAACATTGTCATCAGCTCGGTCGCGTCCAAAGGCGTCATGGCATAAATGTTCTAGTACAGCCGATCCGGAAAAGCTTGTCCGGGAGTAAAGTAGGCCAAATAATGCAAATTAATCCCGAAAAATTGCGGGAATGCGCTGAACGTGTCGTCGTGAAACGTCGTCCGCCGTCTGACGGCCATAACACCTCATTATCCTCTCAAATCGAAACAATAGCACTATGGTCTACCGAACAACTAGTGAAGATATCAAGATTCGTGCATTGTGCCTTATAGCGCAAGGCCACGAACACGAGGAGGTCGCTCGCATTCTCAACGTGTCTGAGAAGAGTATATCCCGATGGTTCAACAGCATCGATGAAAAGGGATCGCTTGCATCAGCTCGTGAGCTCTGCAGATGTCCAGCTGCACTCAATGAAGATGTCAAAGAGAACCTCAGACAGCTCCTTCTCGAGAGCCCGAACTATACCTCGATGAAATTGTTGATTGTCGTTCTTAGCCTCCGGGAGGGTTCCAGAGATGGGCTTGGGAAAGTGGGGTGCTGTACCGGTGTCCTGGTTGTCCATCCTCAAGTTCCCGTGCATCCATTTCCTGGTTGAGAGTGAGGGGATGCGGAGCACAAGCCGCTCTGAGGAGACGAGCAGAGGTAAGGAAATAGTTGTCACGGTGTTGGCCTGATCTCCGACCTTTGGCAGTTTCGTCGGCTCCAGCTTCATTGGCGACCGACCTCTCAGTAGTATTGGTGGGTGTCACAGCAGTTGCAGCTCCATTGGCGAGAGCACGGGTGGGGTCGTACAAGAGAAACTCACTGAGACTATCAGGAAAGCCCTCACGATCGCTGCGGCCATCTCGTCGTATCCGGCAACAAAAACAGCATTCCAGTAGTCGTCGGCATTTGCACAGTGCTGGCGAAAAGTTGCGTGCCACTCTCTGAACCTTTCGTTTGACGTGGCCTGGAGTTCTTCCTCAGTGTAGTTGGGGAGGGGCTCGGGATAGTTAGGGATATGTTTCGAGTGCACTGGCATGGTTTTGTCGATGTTTTGAGTGGGAGTTGATGAATAGCAGCGAGGACAACGCGCGCGACGATGCTCTCGAGGGATTTTGGTTGATTTTCTGGGTATTTCGGAATTAATTTACAATGTTTGTACTCCAAACGCCCCTGTCTCCCAACTTCCTCCGTCCCGTCATGTCCCTTCTCCCGATCCGTCAGTCTCTCCAATCTCCCGTACGCGCCGTCCTCCGCCGCACCACTCAGCCATGCCGCTCGTCGGTGCCGTCGTCGACGCGCGCAGTAGCGCGACGCGGATACGCAGACTGGCGCTCGTCTAACACGCAGGACAGAACGGCCGTGGGGGTGCGCGTCTCGCTCGGATGCATCATTGGAATCCTATACTGAACTTGCCGCGCCAACGCTGTAGGTCTTCACGCCGACGGCAGCAGCGCTGTTCGTTGCAACGGGCGCGGGCCTGTTCGTCTACTTCCGGCATGAAAAGCAGCAGCTCCTCGAGAAGCGTCGTGTGTACTATACCTTTCTCCTCTCTTCCATCCCGCTGACCTCTTCTCATTGTACCGTGTCCCCGACGTCCCATGACCCACAGAAAAAGAAATGGAGTCGCGGTCTGTCGGCCGCCCACAAGTCGGCGGACCGTTCAAGCTCCAGACGCACGACGGGCGCACGCTCACGGACGCAGACCTGCTCGGCAAATGGTCCTTTGTCTACTTCGGCTTCTCCAACTGCCCCGACATCTGCCCCGCCGAGCTCGACAAGCTCACCGCCGTCCTATCCTCCCTCGGTACGCCCTCCCCCTCCTTTCCTAAATACCACCTCACCACACCCCCAGAAAAATCCCACCCAACCGCCTCCCTCCTCCCGCTCTTCATCTCCGTCGACCCCGCACGCGACACCCCCGCCCAGCTACGCACCTACCTCGCCGACTTCCACCCCTCCATCGTCGGCCTCGTCGGCTCCTACGCCGACACGCGCGCCGTATGCAAAGCCTACCGCGTCTACTTCAGCACCCCGCCCGACGCGGACCCCGCCGGCGACTACCTCGTCGACCACAGCATCTACGTGTACCTCATGGACCCGCGCGGGCAGTTTGTCGAGGCGTTCGGGCAGTCGACCGAGGCTGCGGACGTCATCGAGCGCGTCGCACGTGAAATGGATGCATATAGGGCTGAGACGGGTGGGTTGGCGTAGACCCTTCTTCAGAAGAGCATAACCTGCTCGTTGCGATGCTGTGAGGCAGGGTAATGCAATGCTTATGTTAAGATACGCATATATAATATAGAACATTCACCACTCATTCACATTCACGCGTGTTTGCGATACTTTAAAGTCTCAAAGCACTGACTTGGTAATAGTGCTCTATTGAACGGGAGCGCACAAGATACAGCTTGTATGCGAGTGAACGTAGACGGAATCCTTCTACTCCTCTGCCTCTTCGGCCTTCTGGAGCCTGATCTTGGACATCTTCTTCATGCGCCGCATCAGGCTGGCATCCACGAGAATGCGAGACGATACAGTAGCGGACGGAGGTCGGCAGACAAAGAGGGTAAATGTGTTTGTAGAGATTCAAGACCTCCGTCAGCGACAAAGTTCCAAAAGCAAAGCAAACACGCGACACTCACTCGTCATACTGGCACCTGCACAAACACCGTCGTATTAGCCATCGATATATCAAAAACAAGAGTGCATATACGCACTTCTCGTACGTGTGCCGCTCGTTGTTACACTCCCAAGGAAGGTACATGGTCTGCTTGCGGCACGTGTTGAGCGGGATGAGCAGGCTGCCAAGTCCCAACCCATTCGTCCGATACCGCGTTACGAGTGGCATATTGTCGGCCGTAGCGAACGTATCATACGGTGCCGCGTGTGAGACATTCCAGAGACACAGGCCACAGAGCACGATCCAGGACGAAGGTTGAGCGAAGAAGCACGGTCAGCTCGGACATTCGCGGAAAACATCCAGCACCAAGGACACTCACGCAGAGCACTGGTCGCGCCATGCAATAGGGACCTTGTTGTCCTTGAGCTCCTGCTGGGACGCGGTTGTTGCTGACGGCATTGCGAAGGTGAAAGTCGGATGGTCTGGCTCTCGTCGCTGCGTGCAACGTTTGGGTCGTCGGCAGAGTGGGAATGACTTGCTTGTTTGGGGTGCGGACAGGGAATGGACTACACAAAATCGCCGCATCCCCGACTCCCGACTCCGGACTCAGTCCGACTCAGGACCTGCACGCAACTTGAAGTTAAAAATGAGAAGCGAGTGGCAGAGAAATTTATATAAAGCACGCAATGTAGCCGAATCGTATGGCTTAACGCAGACACTGGCAACGCAGTTCTCAAATTGGAGGAAGTGTGTATCAGACAAGATTAAGCTGATATAGTAGTATTAGCAGTCGCAGTGACACCAGGCTTGAAACATGCGGTACCAGTGCCACTTGCACAAGCGAAAATGAAACCCATAATTAATATTATAAGCTGGTCTTGTACTATTACACTAGCTGCATGCACGCCACTGTATACTGGTGGCACACATCCCAAATAATGAACACAGAATTCCCGAGAGGCAAAGAGTCAGATGGAGTCGGAGTCGGTCACAGGAGTCGGGAGTCGGAATCAGGAGTCGGCTGTCAGGAACTGAGTCGGTCGGCCCTCTTTGCAGCATCGTACTGATCTCCTGCCCCTCCCATCACTGTCACTCCTTTGCTCCCATCTCGGCCCTATCACAGTCATTACTATCATACCTAGTCTGCCTAAAGGACCACACCCAAGGTATGCTACTTGATGACTGTACGAACTCCTCAGCACTAAGTTTCGTCAAGGCCAGGTACTGACAGGCTCCTCGCTCGATTAGATCAGATAGGTACCCTGTCACCCACACCTCTAGTTGTGAACAGTGAGCCGGTCTTCTTGCTGACGAAACGTGCAGCACTAAACAAGCCCTCCACTCGCCCGCAGGATCATTGTCCCTCGGCCCAGGCTTATCATAACGATAGCAGGTCTTTCTTGACTCGTACGATGATATTGTTTTTGATTCTTGGGCTTGACTAATTACCTATTCCAGTCTCGTTTCTGTCTGTTGCCTGGTCGCTACTTCTGGCTTTTGGCGACTCTGTATCTCTCTGCAGACATTGTTCCTGGTCCTATTCTGTGTCCGTTTTTTCAGGTTGTGAGTCGCTTCGAACCTCCTGTCCATTCTGCTTATATTTTTGCATAGGTTCTTTATCTCTGTCGTGTGTCTTTCTACCTTCTGGTCTCTGGAACCCTCTGCTTGCTTTGGTCCAGCCCCGCACTGTCATCTCTTGTGAGCCCTCGTAACCAAAGTCTTGCACCTTTCACTTATACTCGTTGCTCCATAGCTTGATACTTTATAATACTCCCCTTCGAGTCCTGATTTCTTCCCGACAATATGCCTTCTTGTGTTTGATACATGAACCTGTCGGCCTGAATCCTTTTTGTCCAAGTAAGTTTAGCTCTGTACATCCTCTTGCTTCGTGATTGACTTTTAAACCCAGTTATTGTATCTTTTGCCACATAATCCATCGTAGTCCCAACTAAGTGTTATGTTACCGGTAATTATTGTATCATCATCTATATACACCATCCTCATACTTTTTCCTAGAAATCAATAAAGTCCTTTATAGAGGGTTCCGCCAGTCCGACCTCCAACAGCCCTAGTAATCACAGCCACTCTGCAAATTTACCCCCACATGTGCCTCATTGCAATCACCCTCCAGTCGCACCTCTCTTGCAGGAGGCGGCACCACCTTCGCTTCAGCCCATCTATACTTCGCCAAATGCAGGACCCGTTGGTCTGGATTGTGAGTAGAAAGTATGCAAGCATCATTACTAGTATCATTAATTCTTTGATAGTGAATCTTCGACTACATGGATTCAACACCACTGCAAATCAAGGTCCTGCTATTTCGTCATATCCACAAGCTGCTCCTCTATCTGGCTACTCAGCACCTACATATACCCATTCATCTTCTGTTGCTCCCGGTCTGCAATTTTATTCTGGCTCTACCCCTCGCCCACAGTACCCCACCTCAGGTCTCATGCCTGCTATTATACCCACCTGCCCTATGCAGCCAACTGCACCTGTACATACTATAGGCCAGACATGCAGTTGTCAGACATCAGCGAAGCCAGCGCCTGTATCCCAAACCTTTCAGCCTCCTAAAACACATCCTCTGATGGCTAAAACAACTTCTGCTGCCCCAACTACTGTGCTCGCTCGCACTAACAATTCCCAAGAACCAAATGCTGTTACTCGCAAGTCAGGTCCAACTCGTGTTACCTCCGACAGCGAGAGTGTTTGTCTCCCTAGTGGACGGTACTGGAGCTTCTGGCCCGATGGCGAATGGGCGATGGACCTCACAGGTGCAGATACTGAAGATCCTCATACCAAAAAGCTCATGGTGCACTGGCCTTGTACTGCATATGGTACTCCCAAGGGTCACAAAGGCTCAGTGGATGCTGACACATGGGAACAAGGTGCTGTAAAGCGTCGTAGATGTAATGGAATTATCTCTTGCACTACTCCAAAATGTCCATACACCCTCCGCCCCCTCGCCGACACTATCAGGACCATCCAGAACCAGGCATCATCCACTCCATGTCTCAACTGCAAGAAATGCACTCTGAAGCATGAACCGTGTGGTGTTATGCTTCGCATATACAAGTACAAGCATGGTGCTCATGTGATGAACTCTGGTTTCCATACCCATCCTCGCATTCCCCGTCTTTTGCATCTCACACCAGACGAAGAAACACAGATCCATACTGTTATTGAAGAACACCCTATGGCTGGACCCTCAGAGCTTGTCACAGGACGCAGAGGCTTGTCTGGCCCACGGGATTCGGTTGCTGTTATCTCTTCTGTCCTGGAAAATCCCCAGCGAGTTGCTTACGAGAAGCAAAAACTGAAGAATTCCCTCAAGATGCCTTTCGAGCGAGCATGGACCGAGTTTCAAAATAAATACCCGGGTTTTATCCTCGACGATTTTACCAAGCTTGGGCCTGACATATCTGTCATTATATGCCAATCTGCATTCATGCGATCACATCTAGTTCAGGAACTTGAAGGGGGAATTGTGACTGATGCCGCACATGGTTTTTGGGCTGATCGCAACTCGGTCCTTATAACGAGTTCAGTCTACTCTGAGGATCTTTCTCACTGGATTCCTGTCATCATCACCTGGGCTAATGGAACTACTGCCGAACACTATAAACATCATTTCTCTGCGCTCTTCCACACTATGGATATTGAGCTCACCCAGCGCAATATGCATGTTACCGATGACATGTTTGCCAATGTATGCTGCACCTAATTTCTGCTTAGGAAAACTTACTCACAGTATTTTAGGTTGTTGACTTTAGCCAGGCTGAGCGTAATGGCTTTATCTGAGCTTTCACTGAATTTTGGAGAGCACACAGATACGATTCACGTTCTGAGGCAGAATTACAGAACACTGCAAAACTGCTACTCAAGGGGTGTCAGCAACATTTTTGTGCATCAGTGGAGCGTGTTCGCCGCATTGGCTGTGTTGTCAAGTCAAATCCTCAGCGGTTTGAAGAGCGTACAAAAAGCCTTATTCATATTCACGATGGCGAGGAGTTTCGGAAAGTCGTCCAAGCTATTACAGACAAGTTCCCTGATACAACTGAATGGCTTCTCTGGTGGCTACACCCAGATCGTGCTGCTATGCTCTTTCGCAAGGATACCAAAATGCCTGAGGAGATATGGGATTGGCTGCAGGATACTACGAATGCACAGGAGGCAATGCACCACAAGATGTATGCTCACATCGGCAAGGATCACGAGCTTATTTCTGGCTTTCAGTCACTGCGAGCATTTATTGCTCGCGAGGAACACCAGGCTCATGCTCGTGCAAGTAAGTCCTAGACTTCTCCGTCAAAACCCATTACTAGCTGCTGACTCATTCGTCAAAGGTGGCATATTGACAGAGTATCAGCCCACTCAGAGGTCATTGAAAAACCAAGCCAAGCATGGTCATTCAAAGCCAGACCGAGCACCGACTGCACATCAGCACTATGATCGCTCTGATTACGCGCCACCAGATACAGCTGCACAGCTTCACAAAAGCAGTCAGAAGGACTGGGTCCAAAAAGCTCTTGATCGCCTGGCCACGGGGTTTGCTGGCAACACGATATCAGTATCTCTGCAAAAAAAAGTTCATCTTGCTGCACACCCTCCATCACAGACAAACGAACACCGACAGTCATCATTTCCATGGTTTGATAACTCCTGCTGGCTGGACACAATGCTTGAACTTATCTCCTGTGCAACTTTTTGGGACTATTGGGCTAGCTTTTATCCCCGTTTCCAGGCTCTAGACAGTACCCACCCTTTGCATACACTTGGTCGGGTGATCCACCAACGTGTTACCATGGACACTACTACACTATCCATAGAAGGCCAAATCGAAATTCTGCGACTTCTGCAAGATGGTTTTCGGCGAGATCTAGTCAGTCTAGGATGCACAGAGTCATCATCTATGAATGCCTTTGGATCCCTTTCTGTTAGTACTACTGTCAATTCAATATCTCTATTGTATTCATAATCTAACCATAAACTATACAGGGATGGCTTGGTTCGCTTCTGAACATTCCTCGCAAGGATCCGCTACAGTTTATGCACGCATACTTCTAGACTCACTGTGTCACAGTGCGATCGTGCACAGGAACCCCGTCACATGCCTGTGTATCTCTTCAGAAAGAGCACTGGCAATTTGCATCAGTTCCACAAACTTCATTCTACTACCAGCTCACACGTCCACTCGCAAGCAGATATAATGGACTTGTTACTGAATGGTTCAAGACGAAGTTTTCCAGGCCCAGCAAGGACCAGCGCAGCCAATGCTGGTGTCAGCCTTTAGGCGACTCGGGGTCAGACATACACAGTAATAGCGGATGTTGTGGAACATCGTATGTTCACGACATTTATACTCATCTTCCAGTGGTCTTTATTATTGAAGTGGATGAAACTATTGCCTCACGCTCCGAATATCCTGGGTCGCCAGAATGGGACATTCCAGATATCCTACGGCCTCTCACTCTGGCGAAAGAGAAATCGCACCAGCTGGTGTACCGACTTGTGGGCCGGGCATTTTACGATGCAGAAACCTCTCATTTCAGTGCTCGTGGTGTGACATCTGATCGTCAACACATCTACTCGTATGATGGCAAAGACAAGGGACATGCTTATGTGATTGCCCGATCTTCGGTAGGGAGTCATCTTGCTGGAACTCACAAAAATCTTGGTCTTCCACCTTCGGTCTCAACATCCCTTGTCCTCTATCACCTTGAAGGAGGCACCGAGGCGCAGCGTCACTTTACCCGGCACCAGCTGGCAGAATTACAGAAAACATACAGCATTGTGCCACTTGTTCCTACCAGTTCACTGACAGCTGGGCAGGAATCAATACCTCGGGCTCTGCACATGGTAGATGAGCACCTGCTCCCTGTGGACAACAGTAGTATCTTCTGGTCAAAATTAGGCAAAAACCTCGAGTACTACAAGTTTCAGCGACCATCAGGCCAGCCCGCAACTCCATCAAATAAACCTGTGTCTCCTGTTGAGCCTCCATTCACGAAGGTATTCAGCTCAGCTCGGGCCATTCCATCTCGGCGCAAAAAAGCTGTGCGGGTGGAATCTCCTATGTCTGAACATTCGGTTCACAGCAACACTGAAACTGCTATTCAAATCGTACCCTCCGAGTCTCAGCCAGAAACACCTGTTCCGAGTCAAACTGACAAAGGCAGTTCTCTCAATCCTTTCGTTCAATTTCCTGGTAGCCCCCCTGCAAACGAGCCTTTTCCAGTGGACTGCCGCTGCGGCATTCGTGGAAATGGTCATATTCTTTGAATCGCCGAACGGGCTATTTTCTGTGACACTTGCCAAAACTGGTCGCATCTTGCCTGTCAGTACGATGGACAGGCAAGTGATCTGGGGCCACGGGCCAAATTTGAATGTGATACGTGCAGTGCGACCACTATCCGAGAGCTCATGGGGGCTAAACCTGAAAGGTAGACTGAAATTTTGCGACCTGCTGATGGCTGACTCATGTATGACAGGCCGCTTTGTGCTATCCGTGCCCAGCAAGTTCTGGCAGCTCGCCTCAAGTAAGTGACAAGAAAAATAAGTAATTCAACAAAGCTGAACTGTGGGATTATCAGACCAGGTAAAGGGGGTCTTGCCCGCTTTGGCAAATTTTGGTATCCGGTCCGCATTGTTGACACTGAAAACCTGCTGGGCAAGGCTTATTTCTTTGTAAAGTGGTGGCGAGGAAATCACTACACGTCTCCCCGGTCACCTCAAGACCTTGCACGACCTGTCCTTCTTGATGATCTGGTAGATGCTTTATGGAATGATGCAAAAGCACGTCGACAGATAAAGGTAATTAAATATTGTTAATATATTATGAATGAAGGATTACATTACTAATTTATTTTTGCTGGTTACAGCTTGGAAAATGGCAGCATTCATGGGAATCAGCAATGTCGGCCAGCATTGAAGAAACTCTTGCATCATTCACAAGTCCTATTTCCTGTCCAAGTGTGGCTATTGCCAGTGCTTTGCTGCCACACCTGGGCATGCTCACCAATATGGTCAACAGGCTGGAATATCCAGAACATTTTCCTCACTCGTTGGCTGCTCAGTATTCAGCTAAAAACCCTCAAGAAAGGCCCCCTGTTTTTGGTGGCCTGCTTACTGCTAGTGATGCAGCACAGATTGCCCGCTGGATCCTCCTTAATGTTCCTGGTTCAGCTTCGGGCATTGCATGGCCATGGCATAATCATTGGCCCCACTCGCATGCTTCTGCCATTGTATATGCTACCCGACTGGCGGGTACAATTCCGTCAAATGCTGAAATAGTTGAAACCCAGGACATTTTAACTGTAGCATGGGAGCATCTGCTCAAGGCCCGTCTCCAGGGTGTTGAAGCACAGCTTCGCCAGGTAGACGTCGACTGGGAATGTCTGCATCTCCTAGAGCAGAGAATGTTTACTGACTCTCCTGAAGCCGGAGTCGCTGGTAATGAGCAGTGGGGTTGGGATATTGGTCGCCATCAAGATAACTGGAGTCCATATGCTGGTGTTCCTTCTCACTGGAAAGAATACCGTGTTGAGCACGAAGATGAGCTCGAGGTAACAGGTATCAGTTTAATTAATATTAGGCAGAAGCTGACTGGGTTTACAATAGGTAGGTAGCCAGTTCTCAGGGACACCTGATGATACTGTCCCGACCGCAATCGCTGGCGAGGTTACCGAGTGCCCGCCACTACCACGAAAACATATACCCAAACCTCGCAGAAAGAAAAGGAAGCCAGAAGAAAGCCAGTCCGAGGCTGTTCCTGCTGGCCCAGGCAGTGCGAAACGACTTCGGTCAGGGGCTAGACTTGTTGGAATTGACAAGGCATCACGCAGTCCGACGGTGCCCCAACGTCGGCCGTGTTCCTCCATCGTGGTTGCAGCGCAGGCGATGCCAGATTTCGGTGGCATCAACGCTGCGACGCAGGCGCCAACATCGGACATGTCAACATTGTGATTATACCCTTTTCGTATATGTTTCCTGTCGTTTATTTGATATTCTGACTGCATGCCAGTTCGTTACGTTTCGTTGTATTCGATTCCCTGACGTTCCTTTCATTGATCTCATGTGTTTTTTGTGGTCATTTCTTATGTGTCATTATCTCGGCTTCGTGATACCGGAGATTCGTAGAATCTCACTTATACCAGACGCATTTCGATAGCAGCACCTCAGTGTTCGCATTCCCCACATTACGGCTGAGTCTAACTGCTACTGTGTGTTTAGTTACGTTGTTTCGCACTGCCAGGGCAGCATGACTGGTGTTTTCTCAGGTCTGCTGGCAGTTACAGGAGGGAGAGACCTGGCATAGTCATTATAGTGCCGCTGGTTTCGTACACGTAGCAGACAGGCATTTAAAACATGTACAGGCATATTATCTATATAGAAGCACTGTCCCCATATTTTTTGCGTGTCTGGCCCCATGCCGGGATCCAGGCCTGCCTCTGGTCACTGCCGGATTTACTGCTGACTACCCGGCTTGCAGAGAAAATGCGTTGACCACAGCACATGTCTGCAGAGCCCGGCAGCCTGCAGCTCGGCAGCTTCCGTTTGGCGTCAACCCCTTGGATCCGCTGTACGCGTTTTTTTTTCTGGCGGAAGATGCGGTGTCCGCGGCAGCGGTACCGGGGCGAGAGAGAAAGAGGGAGAAATGAGGCGCGGCCGCCGCGCGCGCGCCTGTATATAGCCAGCCGCCCATGTGTGCAAATAAGTGCAAACAGGTCAGCCGTCCCGCGCCTGTAACCCGCGCGTCGCCGCCGACTGCTCTCGCCGTGTCCTCCTCGCTTTCGCTACGCTCGTCATGCAGTCCCTCGGCCGCCCTCCCTTGCCCTATCCCCTCTACCCGCAACGCCTCAAAATCCTCGTCCCCCCTCAAACCCGAGCCCTTGGCCCCCGTTCTACCCCCCCCCAGTCGCGCTCGGATTGTCAAGGGCGGCAGGCGATCTCGGTGCTCGAGACCCACAAACGCACCGCAGGCGCCAAAGCAGGCGACGAGCCCCGCGCGAGGAACACCCACGCTGAGCTGGGGTCCTGCTCGCGGGCCGCGTGGCTGGCAGGACGTGAGCGGGGACCCCAACCTCACATCACAGTGCTCGAGCGCCAGGGCGACGCGCGAGGGGGCCGACACTGGGAGCGCTGCGCGATGAAGCGCCGGGGCGACGCAGGCGTCCGCGCGTGCACAAAGGAGCTCGAGGAGGAGCTACAGGACCTCGAGCGCGAGATTCGCGCGCCTGGGCGCTCGAGAGCGGCTGCGCGCTGCAGCGATGCACGACGCGGAGCACGAGTGCTAGCTGTGGACGCTGTTGTCTATCTCGAACGGTGCGTATTTTAATTTTCTCTCTTTATTCTTAATTCATATATCTAATTTAACATCTTTACAAACGGTGGAGCTGCGGCGCTTCAGTGTGAGGGCGGTGATCGGGAGCGCCCCGTGCAATGCAGAGACGCACAGCGTGGAGCCCAGCAATGAGCTCGACAACGGACGAGATTGATCGCGCGAGGGCGGTGATCGAGCGCTCAACGAGCAGCTCCGCATCAGCAAACAAGGGCCAGCCCCTCGATGAACCCGCGCGCCATGTGCCATGGTGCGTGCAGGCCCGAGGAAATGTGAGCGCGACGAGTGATGCGAGGGTGGACTGACCTGTACGTTACTACTGACTAGACTCAGTGGCCTTGGCCATCTCACTCAAAACTGACCTCAAGGACAGGCCATTCATGCCCGAAATCGCTTGCATCCTCTCCACTCCTTTCCAGTGCCACTTCTATCATGAACTCCGCTCCCTCGTCCTCTCTTTCGCTCAACGGTCAACTGCCCTCGGTCAATGGTAGCTCAGCCCTTTCCTCACCTCACCCCGACCACGACTACTCGTCGAGCCATGAATCAGCCCTCTTCTCCGCGCATAACGGATACACACAGTACGCTAGCTTTTGTCATGTTCACCGGTAACACGTCGGTCTGAATCGCAATTACCATTTTCCTGTGTGTTTCCTCCCTTGACTCCAGAGTTCCCTATCATGTTCACAACGAGCAAATAGTACACCACCTCTATCACGCGGGTTTTCAGACTGGTGTGAGTTCTATCCTTGCGCCTTGAAAGGCACATCTGACCTGGTTGTTGCCAGAACTACTCAGACACTATACTCGTGAGTGCTCCTGTCTTCCTGTGCTCTCTTGCCTTGACGCTATCTCACTGGTTCCAGCACGAGAACATATTCGTGCAACGCAGAGAGGCCTTGTGCATTTTGCCAGCTGTCGACGCCATCATCTCTCTCGAAGGGTGCGTTTTATTATTATTATTCTTTATTCTTATAATTATTTCAACATCATTACTAGTCCTGTTCCTCGACGCAGCTTCCTCAAATTTGCCCGGTCTAGAACCTGACTGCCTCTTCCTGACTCTACCGCCCATTCTCGAGGAAGCAGTTTATGAAGGCCAGCAGCAACGGGTGCCCCATTTATGCTCAGCCAGCATGCCTGAGCTCAAAGATAGCAGATATCCAAATCGATCTGCATACCCATGATCGCGCTGCACTCATTCATGACTAGGTATGACTACCTGTCCTTGTATTCCTGCCCTCTTGCACTCGTACTCTTCCTCTCGCTCTGTTGCCCTTGTCCTTGTGAGCGACTCCTAAGGCGCGAGCCCAAGAAACCAACACACGCAAAAACTACAGAAGAAGGTAGACGTCGAAGCCCTATACAGGACGACAACGAGAGGGAAGGCGGGGCGGGTTGACTGCTCGCCGACGTGGCAAGACTAGGTGTAGAGCTGTTAGGAGGGATTCCCACAAGAACTCACTTAGAGTCTTGGGGCGTAGATTGCTCCGACTATATACAAGTACATGGTGTTTGGTTGAACCAAACAGACTAACTAATATGGTAAGGACAGTGTGCGCACAGACCAAGCAGTGCGAGGTACTACTACTAATGGTAAACGAGTGACGTATGAGTGATGTCATGTATGACGCGTTGATGACGCGTTTATGATGTCACGATGAAGTCATAAAGAATGTCCGGGAAAGTCATGGAATGATTATGTAAGCCGGGTAAGTAAAGTAACCGAACCGGGTCATGTGACCGGTTATTGAGGTAGCCGGTCACGTGACCTATTGCATTAAGAAGTGAAGCTACGACTTCAACGACGATGCGTGAAATGTAAGTAAATCGTAAGTGTCATGACTGGTCATGCTGTCGTGAATGCGATCGCGACAGTCCTGACCTCTTGCTACAGTATTCATGGCAACTGGGGCTGGCGGTGGACCTAGAGTAACTCGCCTGAGTGGCAGACAGGGAGGGCGGCTTATAAATAGTTCAAGTGGGAATGATAGCATAATGAGTGGGACATATGTATGAATAGGCTGCCAAATAGATACATGCGGTGGGTGGATGTATTTGTCCACTCCACTCTTTGACTCTTGCCATCATGTTGAGCCCTAGGCCCACAGGACAGGAGCTAAACCAACGCTGTATGTCCCCAGTGATGATGTCAGCATGTATAACTAATGTGTTTGACCCTAGTCACTGAATGGCTTCTCAGCCCCAAAGTCATGGATAGGATTTGTAATGCTAGGTCAGAGTCCGAGCTGCAGTCCCTTATCAGGGATGCAACCCAGGTTAACCATACAATAAAAAATGTAGGTCTATTCCTGTGGACATGTATATATGTTGACCTTTTTGCTTCAGAATAGAGATGGCTTTTTGTCACGTGCTCATCGGGTACTGAGCGAGGCTCACACTGAGGCGGCTGCTGCCAGTGTACTGCACAGTTTAGAAGTGCTGAAGCAGGCCCTCAGGGAGGCTCGGCAGGTGGATGAAAGACTAGCATCGCACGAAGAGAAACGAACTGCCGTAAGTGAAACGTATTAAATTCTGCTCTGTGCTCACAGCTAAAATATATATGTTTTAGATGTATCAGCTTGGTCTTGCTCCCCGCAACCGGCTCCCGCCCCTCGAGAAGATGGCCGGTATGGGTCCTGAGCTGGCTACAAGATTTCCGACAATTCTTAGGCAACAGCGTAATACAAGAAATATGTGCCCCTCCCGCTGTGGCTACTATTACACTGAAAGCTCAGCAGATGGAGATCAGGCAAAGCGGTGGAGGGCTACAGCGGATAACGGATATACAATCATACCCGAGGATGAATCTGTGATTGTTGTATCCAAGGACGGTGGGTTACATACTTGGACTTTGCAGATTTACTAGAATATTTGGATATTCTAGACACAGGGCATTTCCGCCTTGAGTTGGCCGTCATCCGCAATGTGCTTGGTGATTCGGACTTCTCGGAGCACCTGTACCGCTGGCTTGCTGAAGTTGCAAGCTATGCATGCAGCGACCGGCGTGATGTCCGTGTACGTGATAATGCTGTGCTCCTGTGATATTTTTGCATTAATTACTAGCACAGCCCTGGCATATGGGTAAAATGGTTCAGTTAGGTTATAACGCTGGGCAACTTAACGCCCGTGTGTGGGGCCTGGCAAAAAGCTGGCTAAGGATAGTCTCGCCTGAGCTGATGGCCACCCAGGATGAAGATGTCTTGGCAGCTATGAATCTTTTTTGGTGTGCGGCATCTGTGGTGATGCCCGAGGAGCTCATAACGGAAATCACCAAAGTGCTTACAGAAGAAAGCATGCCATTCATGGCAACAAGGAGCATTCCCGAGTGTAAGATTTTCTGATGATTTTGTGACTTTAAAAATGCATAATTAATACCAGCCTGCTCCAGATACCAGCTGGACCATAGAGGATGAAACTGGTCTCCGGTACCACTTTCCAGGAATGTCGCGCTGTCCTCCTGAGGGTTACATAACCCAAGATTATCAGGCGTAAGTCTATCTGTTACTGCAACAGATATATTTGCATGTGTATAATGCTATTGTTAAATGAACAGGCCTTGTCATACTGATACTACGTACTGTGGCTTTGCACTATCGTGGTATGTGCACCGCACAGCTGATCCCAAGGACACACCAAGGGACCTACAGTTTGGTGGCGGAAACTTTGTTGAAGAGAGCCTGCGGATTGTGGTCAAAGAGTCTCAAGGCACTATGCTTGGGTTCAGGCCAAAGATGCGCCATGGAACAACACTCGCACATGGGGCACATTACCTCACACTAACTCTCACTTTTTCTAAACATATCCAGGAAAGCTACCGGAAGGCCATGGGTGGGCTGGGATTGAGGAAAAGTACGGGGAGGTCTGAGTCTGATGATGAACGTGAAGAGGCTGCTTAATTCTGTTTACTCCGAGTCGTGCTGTCCAAGTCTAGTCGGTGAACAAATTCACATGTGGGATTATGATTATATGCTTCTGAACATGTCACATAGTAGGTGGATAGACTAGACTAAGTAGTCAGTTTTCCTTTTTGCATCTGGGTTCTGAACATTTTATATAATTTGTACCATGAGTACAGTATGGTTGCTCAAGAGTGGTATCAGGCTGGGTAATAAGTGAGACCTGACTCAGACCCGACTACCTGACTACCCGACTACCGACTACCCGACTACCCGACTCCGAGTCAGGTCCGAGTCAGGTCCGAGTCAGGTCCGAGTCAGGTCCGAGTCAGGTCCGAGTCGGGTCCGAGTCAGGTCCATCAGGTCCATGGTATCCAAATCCACCCCCAAGCCTTAGACAGAAGTCATCGATACATCCTTTGACACGATTTTCATTAGCAATAGCAATGATATGCTGATGAGATATTGGAGTTTTTTTGTGACATCCCTGCAATTGGAAGCTGGGGTTTATTAAGGCAATCAGAACACTGCTGGTACTAACATATATATATCTCCAAGAAACAATGCTCAGGACGAGGAAAATATAAGGTATAATGGAGTTTGTAGGATCATAATCATGTGAAGTCTTCAATTGGTCTGCAGTATGTACATATGGTCAATGTATACGGGCATGAGCAATAACACGTTAACTACACACAGATCGTGTATAGGATCAATCACCAAGGAGGGGGAAGTCAGAGTCGTGTACTGAGTCGGACTGAGTCGGACTGAGTCGGGAGTCGGGAGTCGGGGATGCGGCGAAATCCTGTAGCCCACAGGGAATCAGACAGGGGCTATTTACAACACCGTCTTTCTTTCCAACACATTACATGAAAACGAAACGAGAACAGATTCGGATTGATACATGGCGTCAGCTAAGATATGGTATCGTGCATCAGTTCCAATAAAGCGAGCCATCCACCAACCCATCACCACCGACTCTACTTTCCCCCAAACGCATCCGGAAGCCTCTCGGGCAACATATCCGGATAATGCTCCCTAATCGCATGCACCACCATATTATACACCAACTACCCCCACCATCATCAGCATTAATTCCACCCCACCCACTCACACCAACTAAAACAACCATCAAGCACTCACCTCATACCCCTCCCTATTCAAATGCAACCCATCCACCAAAAACCGCGCCACATACGCCTCCCCAACAGCCGCAACGCTCAGCCCCGCCCACACGTCCACAACCGGCACACCCCGCTGCCTGCCCACCGCGCGCACCTCCGCCGCGTACGCCCGTGTGAGCGCGATCTGCCGCGGAAAATGCGCGAGATTCCACACCTGCGGCGCCGGCGGCGGGGGCGTGAGCAGCAGCATGCGTGTGGCCGGGTCCGGCGCCGCGTTGTGGTCTGGTGGTGGGATGTATGGCTGTGGTGTGTGTGGTGCTGTCGGATCCGAGAGCGCGCTATTATGCGATGGCGAAGGCGAAGGCGACGATGGTGTGGTGGGTGGCCCGCGCACCATGTCGATCATGCGGTGCAGGTTGAGCGTGAACTGGTGCAGCGGGACGTGCTGCCCCGTGCCTGGCGGCGCTGCGTCATTGGCGCCGAACCAGATCGTGATGAGCTCGATGGATGGTGTGCCCGGTGCATTGCGCTGCGCGAGGAGCTATACATCGCAGATGATTGCGTCGTGCGAAGAAGACAGGTCAGCCAAGTCACAAAGAAGAAGACAATCGACGGCGCCACTGAAACAAGTGGCGGCGGCGGCAGTGGATGATTTGACTGAATATTAAGGGAAAGGCTCACCTGCTCGAGCACGCGTGTCCCCCAGGTAGACTGATACCCTCCCAAGCCCCGATTAACGACATCCAGCTTTCGCACATACGCGTCTATGCATAGACACCAACGTTAGATTAACGTCCAAAAGCGCACGTGCGCATATGAAGCCCCATCAGCGTCTTGCCGCCGCCGTACCAGCTTCTCGCACCGGCAAGAGACCACGGAAAGGTAAGGTAAGCGCACCTGCAAGACGCTGCGCAAGCCCGCCCGGCTGCCAACTGCGCTGCGTGAGGGAGTCGCCAAAGAGGACGATCTCGCCAGGGAGACGCCGAGGTTTGAACGCCGTCGGGGGTTTTATGTTGCTGGACGGTGCGGGTGACAGTAGCTTTTCGATCTGCATCGATCGACCGTCGGACAGTACAATCGTTCACCAGAGCCTGGGGAATAAAACAGCGAGCGCCTGAAAATGCTGGAAGGCGGTGAAGAGATGGTGATATCTGTCATCTGGCGCCGATATGAACTGGGCGGTCGGAGAATAATATAGTCCCAGCTTATATGACGCCTTGTATGCCTCAGCGGCAGCGGGACGACATGCCGGCCGCCCAGGGAGCATTTGGGCCTGCTCATGTAGAGGATAAACACAAGCCCATATTCTCTCCCTACTGCTGCCGAGTATATGTCAGAACGTTCACCCCGCTATTGGTCAGACGCGATCTAGAGTAGGATACACTTGTTTTTGTTTCCTCATACAATCAAAGCAGCAACAAAGAAACTACGACTTTTTGCTCTTATCCTTGTCCTTGTCCTCTCCCTTCTCCTCCTGGCCCCCCTGCTGCATACTCATCTCAATCGCCCGCGCAATCGCAGCCTCCTCATCTTCCTCCTCCCCGTCCCCTCCCCCACCCATGTCCACATCCCCTTCCTGGCCCTGCGATATCGCAATGGCGCGCTTCAGCAGCTCTTCCTCGTCCGGGTCTGCCGCCGTCGGCGCGGGAGGCGCGACGGGCTGAGAGGGCGCAGTCGCGCCACCCGCGCCGCCCGAACGCGCCTGGTCCTCCGCGGCTTGCCGTGCGCGTTCTTCTTCCATCGACATGCGCAGCGCCTGCGAGGGAGCAATGCAATGTCAGTGTTGAAAGACAAGGGTGAGATGATCGTGGACGACATACCATGGCAAGCTCGGGATCGAGCGTTGGGTCGACGCCAAACTCAAAGTCGTTGCTCGCCGCGCCCGATGGTCCCGCGTCGGCACCCGTGCCCATCGCCTCGGGCGGGATACCACGGTCGTCGGCGAGGACAGACGAGGAAATGAGCACGTCCGAGAGGAGATGCGCGCCTGGAGAGATCGTTACTAGATGCCTACACAATACCAGTCAGATCCAGTAGCATATAATCTAAGAACAATAATTAGGAACGAGAAACGCACGAGTTATCGCTACTCGAAACAGTCTCTACAAACGTCCTCAGCACCCTCTCCGCGCCGCCCTCCTCCTCGCCGAGCGCATCCCCAAACAACACGAAATCAACAGCGACATTGTTCTTCTTGAGCTTGCGCGCGAGCTGATTCATGTGTGCCGGGTCGGCTGCGGCACCGTCGAGCGGCGAGGCGAGGAAGACGAGGATGCGCTGACGGAGGTTCTTGTTCTCGCGGTGCTTGAGCGCGAGCTGGGCGATGGTGAGGGCGGTGCTGAGATCGGGGAGGCCGCCAATGGAGCGAGCGATGGCGTGCACGCCCTTGAGGACCTGGCCGAGCTCTTTCGAGTGCGTGACGAGCACTTCTGGCCTGCATGCATACGAACATAACGTATAAATTGAGAGTAATCTATTTAGTATGACATATATAGAGAGATGAAGAGGCTCTGCGCACCCCTTGCCAGCCATGGTCATGACGCCGACTGTGTTTTCGGGATTGGCATCTGTCTTTGTCTGGAAGACGGTGGAGACGGCGTCCATCTGTGCGTCAAAGCGCGTCGGCTGGTAGTCGCCGTTGCGCATGTACTCCGAAGAGTCGATGATCATCATCGTTGCCTCGAGCGGCATTGTGGCAGCAACAAGCGGTAGAGGGGAAGATTAAGGGAGGAGTGGGAAGGGTATGGGGGTGTAGAGTAGAGTAGGATGTGCAGGAGGTGGAGGTGACGCGTCGCCTGGATTGGCAGGTGTCAATAGTTTCGGTCACAGTAAAGATAACAAACTCAATAGCAACTTTTCTTACTTTGCTTAGCCTTGCTCTTGCACCCAGCCTCATGTCCTGGAGTTCCTGTGCCCACTCATGTAGATCACACAGCATTTTCTCGTCATGATCACCCTCGCCCTGTCATAGCTGTGCCTCGTATTCCGCGCTCGGCGTTCGATGTCCGCTCCGTCTTTGGCCGTTTATTCGTTTCCTGACCATGGTTAACTTTGAGCCAAAGCACGAGACAGGGGCTGGAGGGTATCCAAGTTCCAGACTTGCCCCTCACAACGCCTCATTGTATCCTCTTGTGAAATCCCACCGTCCATATCTCTTCAGTCAGCCACCACCACCATCTCCGCAGCATCTTTTCTGCTGTGCCCGCATCTTTCCTGCAATCCTCTCCGCTTCTTCGACGGGCAGTGCCCTCTCGTTCTTCACTTCTAGATCCCTGCTGGTTCAGGCCTTCGAACTGGTTTCCGAAACACTACAGTAGTTCCGAGCCTGCCTACTGCTTACGTGCTGGCTGTGGACCCCCAACTCGAGGCTTCATAACCATACAAGTTCTTCTGCTCCCACTCCGCCCACGCCTCACTTCCTTCCGATCACGCTTCTGGCTGCGCCACCATCCCCTAGAGTCCTGCCGACATTCTTTCTCCTCTCGTTTCTATAGTACCCTGTGGTATATATTACCCCTCCCCTAGCCTCCTTATCATCCTTCTCCCTCTTGTTCTCACCCACACTTTACTCTCTTTACCTTCTGCGCTCCCCTTACCATCTCACAATGCCTAACCGCTTCACGCAGCACGCCGACGTACGTTTTTTTCACGCATTCGTCGTCTTGTGACTGACCACACAAACTCCTGTAGGACTCTGCCCGTCTCCCAGAGGGCATGAGACGCATCGCGTACGACGCCGACTCAGAGCGCTACACCTTCCGCGACCACTCTGGCCAGCTCTACCAATCTCACCCGGGCAACACATACGGCGAGCTCGTCGCAGTCGACGCACCCCTCCCTCCTCGTCGCAGGGTAACCATCACAGGTACATCTCCCCATATACCCCCTTAACTACTCCCCCTATCACCACCCCGGCAATCTACCTTACCTTATCTTTGCTTTACCATTCCAACCCGTACTCACCGCTCCTTCACAGAGCGCAACAGGCCCACCCCAAAGCGCACCCACGGCCCCGTTAAATCATTCGACGACATCCTCACCCGCAACTACATCGCCCCCGCCCCCGCCCCCGCCGCCGAACCCACCGCGAGCGGCATCCCCGGCACCGCCCCATCCAGCGAGGCCCTCAAACGCGCCGCATCCGGCGTCATGCGCCGCTCGCGCACACTCATCCAGCGCAAACGCCCCGGTATCATCCCTTCGGACTCGGAGCGCCGCGGCCTCCTCGACACCGACGAAAAAGCGTCCTTCTACTCCGGCCGCTCGAGCACGCTCGTCGGCGACGCCGCGTCGACGTATTCGTACGCATACGACGACGACGAGAAGGCGCCGCTCCGCACGCCGAGCGTGCGCAGCCACAACGCGAACGCGACGCCGTCCGGCATGGGTAGTCTTGGGCGGTGGACGAGTCTGCGCCGCGCGCTGCCTGATGTGCCGACGGAGCAGCCCCGCGTGGGTGCGGGCGGTTCGGGGGTCGAGCGCCAGGCGACGAAGGGCCGTGCGAGGGTGCCTGTTAAGGCGTGATTCGTTGGCTGGGAGCGAGTGTGTGGTGGGCACGGTGGTGGTGGAGGTGCGGTGCTTTCTGATCGTAATTGAATAATTTCTGCGCTGTTTTTTCGTGGTTCGTATAGTCAAAGCATGTATAGTAGCATATGGATTTCTGCCCGTTCGAATGGTCAGCGAGGTGTGAGCTGATGCCTAAAGACGACGGTACGCGTAATGACATGGCACGTGAATTTCGACGCGTCGAAACTCTTGGTCTTGTTTCTATCTCTCTGTCCTCGTCTCCGTCATTCTCCCCCTGCCATGTCTTCTTCATCCCCGGATCATCCTCTCGCTCTCGAACAATCCTGCGGTCAAGCAGAAGAACAGGCTGCTTCAAGCATTCCCCTCAGCCAAACTGTCGTCTCGTCTATGCAATTTACAACAACGCACAACTACGCCTTCAACGCTTTTGAGGTCGCGGCAAACGAAATGAAGAACAAATACACAGAAATACCCGTAGACGCAATGCTTGCCTACGTCCCGCAGCCCAGCACTCCGCGACCGCAGGTACAGCGCGATTCGTTCCAAGGCATAGGTACCATTACGCCTGAAACGGCCATGTACGATCCTTTCGTGAGCTCTCCTTACACTCAGTCTGTGTGTTGATCAGTCTGAGGAACGTCAAGATCTATGCTATGACGCCCTATTTGAAAGATGGCTGGGTTATGGTTAATTCGTTGGCGTTGTCCCACGCACCCGAGGAGCTTTGTTTGGACGACGTCAAGCCCGACATATCCGTTTACAGTTCCCCGCCTATCAATTTCGAGAAGACCGACTTCAGGAAAATAGAACTCTTCGTAGAGTGTAAGCTAGACCAACTAGACGAGCCTTTCACCACACGCGACGACCCCAGCACTAGCGACCTCGGGGTAGAACGCGACTCGCTCCGCGCCAGAGACACTCGCGGCCAGCTCGCAGCATACGCGAGCGCCATCCAGTCCTGCCAGCAGCGTACTTGCGTCTTCGGCGTCTACATCATGCAAGAAACTTGTCGACTGCTGCGCCACACTCGAAGTGGCATGGAAGTGACTCCTCTCTTTTCCTGGACCGAGACGGAGCACCTTCAGGACTTTCTTTGGCGTTACTCTCATGCGGACAACGGATCTCGTGGATACGATGCTACGTTTTGTGTGCTTCCTCCATCAGACTCTCGAGCCGAGGCTGCGCGTCGGCTGCTCGGTGCCGCTCCGTCGGATTCGCTATACAAGGTTATGGTGCATGACTATGCGAGCGGGAAAGAGCTCGACTATATCGTATCAACACCGTTCACCAACACGCACCAGCGTCCCGTCGGCCGCGGCACGCGTTGTTTCAGGGCGTACGACTGCGCCGATGGTGAGCTGGTGCTGCTGAAGGATACATGGCGGATAAGCACGTTCACTCCTGAGCGCGAGACGTACGCGTATCTGAAGCGCAGGGGTGTTAAGTGCATTCCAGACGTTTTAGCTGCGGGTGACGTGTCTGGTCAGGAGTGCGGTGTGGACGGAGGCGGTATTCAGCGTCTCGTCCATTCGAGGCTTGTTCTCAAGCAGGTCGGTGTGCCTCTTGCTAAGTTTCGGTCTACATGGGAACTTGTCAATGCTGTTGCTTATGCATTCCAAGGTACATCCTCTGATGTCTTTGCGAATTACGCTCATCGGTCACTCTCAGCTCATTGTGAAGCTTTTCGTCACGGCGTTCTTCACAGAGACGTATCAGCGGGTAATATCTTGATCGACCGTGAAAACAACCAAGGGTTCCTGATCGATTGGGAAATGGCCATGAAGGTCACCGACAACGATGCTCAAGCGTATGAAAGGACTGTAAGCCCCCCACTGCGCACTCGGCGCACGCCCTCCTGACGACGCTCGACAGGGCACATGGCAGTTCAGGTCCATCCGACTCCTGATGGATCCGAGCATCCCGCATGGGCTGCGGGACGACATCGAGTCGTTCGTCCATGTCCTGTATTGGACCGCGGTCAAGTACGCCCCAAGCAATGTGCGCGCCGAAGACCGCGCGTGGTGGTTAAGCCAATACGATCCACCCGCCCATCCAGGCCGCGGCAAGCTCCTAATCATCGAGTCGGGCAGTCGACATATCCGGCGCATGAAACTCCCTACAGAGCCACTCCGAAACATCCTCATCAACCTCGTAGACCATCTCTATCACCTCTACGACGACGACCCGGACCCGAACGCCATCCCAGCGGCAACAAAGGAGAGATTTCTGAGACACGAATGGATGACAGCCGAGCTCAAGACGGCGCTCGGAAATCCAGCGTGGCGGGCTGTGACAGACGACGGTTGGGTCAGGCGCGGAGAAGTGCAGCCTGCCGCAAACGAGGGTCGCGCTCGCAAGACGACAGATCGATACGTGGAAGATGACGCCAGGCAACCCAAACGCGCTAGACGTGATTCGACTTGAGCGCGCACCATCGTTCAACAAGGCTCTGCTCGTGCGGAGGTGTCTGGGCCCTTCTTATGCATGCAGATTCATCTAATCCACCTCAAAAGCTTTTAACTCTGCCCTGCTCTGCTGCAATGTCTGCCTACCAAATCGCTGGACATGCAGGGCTAAGTCCCCTTTGGAAGTTTGTGGCTGGCTGAAACTCGGTTGGGCACTGGTCAAGGTCCACTAGAAAGTTGACCGAGGCCCTAGGGCTCATATTGCACGAACCGAACATGCCCATCCTTGGGAAAGTGGGGGCGCCAAGCGTATCTACTGCGGTCAATCGCATTCATCTGGTCGTTACATCACACTTATTAGATGAGCCGTCACATTTCAATACACATACCATACAACGACGGAATACTCGGAAGACCAGAGTCTAGTAGAAACAAAGCGTGCGCGTGAGAGCTAGTCAACATTCACCATGGGGTGCAGATTCGGAAATAGAGCCATCTCGGGAATGGCTCTCCATCGGAAGTTTTCTCTCTTGAATGCGCATGTCTCCTGCTTGCCCTCGGGGAGAAGGCCATTGGTAGTCGCCATGAAGTGTTGAAGGCGTTTCCTGTCCCTCTCGACCATTGGGAAAGATTCTAGCGCGGCCTTCTCGGAGGCCCGACTTGTTGGTATGAAGAAGTAGGTCCTGAAGTCACCCGTTTCTCTATGCTGGGTGACAAACCCTTCAGAATGCGGGAATTGAGTCTATTGCGAGTGTGTTTCAGGGGCAATGACTTACAATACAAGAACTCGAGCTGCTTTCCCTTAGGCAGTACCTCGCTCTGAACGCGCTCCATCCTTGCGTGGTAGGCACCCACACGCCCCTCTGGATTGGGGTCCGTGGGCTGAAGCGGGGGGAGTTCATGTTTACTGAAGTTGAAAGCGTTGAGATACCTTCTAAGGGCGTCCATGTCGACGACGAAGCCCCGCGCATATGTTTTGCTTGGCATCTAGTCCAAAACGTCGTTAGCATGCTGCCATGTGTGATGCGCAAAGAGATAAATGTACGTTTACACAGAGAAGAAAGGGATGGGTGAAATAGCGACAGAAGAAGAGAGCTTTTAAAGCTGGAAGGGACAATAAGAGGAGCTTCCGATGAGTTTAGACGCTGGCGGTGGTTTGGAACGGCGCGACAACGTCACAATAAGTGAACCACACGTGACCCACCCCTTATCCGTTCTTTCAGACTCCGCCTGGACCGGGCCGGGCTTGAAGCTTGAAGCTTGACACCTGAGGCAGGGTCGAATCGTAAGGGTGTGAATATTGAATGAAATATCCTCATAAACAGGTTAAATATGTCTATATATGGTTTGTGCATAAATATTTGAACCAAGATCTTAAATAAACCCAAGCATGGCGCGGACCATCAGATGCCAAAAGACAGATTCAATCTACGAACTCAGCAGCGGTACAAAATCAATCGAACACTCTTATTTAGCGCGTGACTTTGTATCTTTCTGGAGGAGTCGAACAGGCCATAGGACCGTACAAAAAACTCCGAATCCTGCGTCACATAAATGCTGAAACAGATCCTGAATTTAAACACCTATATATTTTAAAGAATGTGCAAATCAAGAGCACGTAATTGATTGTAAATCTCAGTATGACTCTTATCCCTCGCTCGGCATCTCAAGCAATTCAAAATCTGATGTCATGCAAGATGAAATGACCCGCTTATCGGGGCGCTCAGCGGGTCGATAAGCGACTGGTGAGCGGCCCATCGTAAACGGCCTGAAAGAGCGTAAAAAACAAGACTTCGGGTAGTGAAGCGAACTCACAAGGTCTGGTAACGGAGAATTGGCTTGCATCTGTAACATCTGGCGCGCAGCGTCGTTCAGTGTACGCAACCACTCGGGATGGTAGTAGTTAGCGGGAAGACCCTGTATAACAGGCCGCGCGCTGTCGACATGGATGGCTTCGTAATCCCTCGGGTACGACCGGTTCCCCCGATGCAGGTGTGTCAGTGTCTCTGCGCGCACAGCTTGATGGTAACTCTCAACACGACGGAACAACTCTGATATATCCGGATGAAGCCATGGGATTCGAACGCGGCGCAGCACCTTGGGGGGTCCTTCGTCGTCGGTTTCATCGTCACTCATCCCTGCTGAGTCCAGCCTAGTTAGAACATTGTCTATGTCCCTCCAAGTATCATCCGCAATGCCGGCGTGCACAAATGTGACAATCCGCTTCCGACGTTGATATGTCTACGCACTGGTAATGAGTAATGAATCGATAGAACACAGGACATTGCGAACCCCATGGCGACGAGTATTCATCCTGTCAAGTTGATAACGGTGTTCGGCTTTCGTTCTCAATCTTTCCTGTTCTTCTGCTGTCGTTGCCGCTCGAGTCTCGTTGACTTTGTTCCGCGTGGTCGTGATTTTGGTTTTGATGAGCGTCCGAATGGTGCTAAGATCAACGGTATGGCGGTCAACGCCTTCGATTGCCATCCCTTCTTCTACCTTCTGATAGAAATTGACCGATAGAATATCGAGAACGTATTTGTTCCAGCGAGACTCCAGAGCGGCGGGCCAATCGAATGCGATGTTCGAAAGGGTGGGGGGGCTTGCTGCGTCGGCTTCGTACCGGGATACATCCATCGGGTTTGCTACTGGCAAGGCGCGGTCTCGTGCTGAGGAGGAGAGATACAGCTGTTTCTCTACTAGATATTTGCGGATTGCATTCTATTTCGAATTAAGTATTATACGCAAACAGCGAAGGGAGGCGTGCACTACTCACATGTAGCCCTTTCGGATACTTCACATAATTACCCTTCCTTCTCCGATGCGCCGGATCCAAACTTACACTGGCTTCGGCTTTCGCCCGTCTGGTAGCGAAATCCTGACCATAAGCCTGTGCCTTTCGGACACCAGTGGTGTCCTCGAGCTCAGTGTCGTCGCCGTCATCAGCAGAAGGTTGAACGAAACCTCCGCCCTGGGGGCCAGCATGCCATGTGTTGGATCGTGAAAAGTCCAGAAGGGCTTGCGTTAGCATGGGCGCTAGCCTGCCTGCTAGGTGCCCCACCTGCTCGTCTGTTAGATAGACGCCAGCGCGATGAGGTAGGGGTAATGGTCGGCTTGGAGTATTCGGCATGGGCCCTGTTCCAGGTTGCTGTAACTCAGAACGTAATACGGCCTAGAAATAGTGTAAGTAAAAGAACACGTCAAAAGGGCGAGGTGGAGGGGGGTGGCATACATGTACTGATCCTAGCAGTGGTTCAGGTGCTGGACGGGAAGACCCACTCGTATTTACTGTTCCATACGCGTTCCCTATGTTCAGCTTCAAGTCGATGTCAGAACCTCAGATGGGGAGTAACAATTAAAAAACGCACCATGGAGATATCCTCGTCCGCGATAACCGGCACGGAGGAGGGCGCGATAGTATCCCTCGAGATGGACGTCAAGTCTTGCTGCGTAGGTGAGGTGGGCAATGTGTGCTTCTCGTTAGGGCTCGCTGGTTTTCCCTGTGTGGTAGCTGGTGGTTCGTTCAGCTCAGGTGGAGGCGCCATGACATGGTCATTATAGTTATCGGGAACCGATGGTTGGCGCTATTATTATGGCTTGAGCATTGATTTACAATGAATCAAGACGTGGCTTACCATCGCGTCTGTCACGGCTCTGGAAGACAGTGGAAAGATGGATGCTACGTCGACGTCTGCGGTATGTGCCTGCTGTAGCGAATGTTGGGATGGTCGGTCATTCTCGGCTGCAATAGAATAATACGCTTACTATAGAAACATGGGGGTCTGCATCCCTCAAAGTACCCAAGAGCCGCTTCTGGACTGGCTCACGGTACGTGTTTCGCGAACCGACACTAGGATATGGTTCGTGGTGGTCAACAGTGGGGCTGGACCTCTGAGGTCCAATACTCGTCTTGCCTTTGCTGCGAGCATGAACGGGGAGAGGAGGCCGCAGAGCACCTGGAGACGGAGGATCAGGCCATCCAGCCTGTACAAACGAACCGGCGGTGTTAAAAGAGCCGTGAAAATGGCGCTGGAATGTGGGATCGAGACTCGGTCACTTACATGTTGTTGGAGGACCGGATTGGACGCTTCGGCCTGCTGGAGTGAAAGATCAGGCCCAGGATCTGCGAACTGCTGGCGCGATGGATCGGGACAAGAGCTAGTATTTTGGCGAGGAGGGGGTGTATGCGCATCCAGCGAGACAGCGGGAAGAGAATATTGTCGATGCTGCGGCACAGAAGGATCGTCCACAGGGTCCAGCCCTGGAGGATCACGAACGGTGGATTGGGTATGACTTATCTAGAAAGGGATATATTTAAAGACGAGATTGAAAATCGGAGCTGAACTTACGACGGGTTCATAGAGACGATCCGCTCGGACGGCCACGGCTGAAGGGCGTCTGTAGTTGATGGGATGGGAAGCGTCGTTGGGTCTCAGTGCTTCGCGATGGCGCTCCAGAGAAGGGAGCTGAGGTATAGGCCTCGGTAAATTAACTGTGGAGACCAAGAATGAAGGCAATATGCGCTGGAGCCCTCTGCTGAAAGTGGGGGCATCCTGCGAATGAGTAGGATCGCCGTGGTGGGGGATGGTGTTAGACTCGGTGTCGGACATGGGTATACGTAGGATGAACAAGTCACTGTCACAGACATCAAATATATGTGCAGACAGGGGAACAAAAGGAGACGGATTTGACGAGGTTAAGTCTACTATTGTATCGTACTTGGGCCGGTTGCTATTGTGTCATCCAGGACTGGCTTATCATTGAATTGTACCTGAGTAATCTGCTTTTGTATCGTGCATGAGTGAATTCTTATACCGTACAGTAACCATGGAAGCTGCTTAGTTCTACGCTACTCCTAGTTAAGCTTAGTTCTAGCTTTCTTATTCTTGCAGTAAATGGACAGGAAATCGGCAGCGACCCAATCGTCTTCGTAATTGGCGAGTTCAGGATACTTCTTCTTTGCCTGAAAAGATGAGGGTCTGGGAATTATGATTACACGCGCAACACTAACCTCATCGCATAGTTTGCTAAACGCCTCCGCTGTTTGGGCCTTGAAAGTCTTGGTCGGGTTGAGGTGCTTGGTAGCAAGGTCCTGAAGGTGTCTCTACGAGAGTGTGAGTTACGATGAGTCGCATAGGGATGACTGGCCAACCTGGACGTCGGCATAGTGGTCGTCAGACCAACCCAAGGCGTCTTGAAGATTATACCCATCACGTTTCAAGCGAGTAACTTCGCCTTTGGGCTTTGAAATCTGGACTCCACTTGTTGATGGCGTTGCTGCGACGTCGGGTGTAGGTCCGGATTCGTCAAGCGGGAATGTTGTCTCGTACGATAAGACGGGGAAAGGACCCATATCCTCTCGTGCGAATGACTGTGTCGCGAGGAGAGGATGGTAATGTCGGCGAATGGCGGGAATGCCTGGTGTAGCCTTGACGGAACTCTACGACACAATTAATACGCGGGTACCAAAGAGTACGTCCGGGAGGGGAAGGGGGCTTACATGCATCGACGATCTCTGAAGTGCACAGAAGTTGGGCAATACAGCATGGCGGCCTTTTGAGCACCGGACACCAAGACTCCGCGTGATGTGCGGAATCTTGTTTAGGCGTCGTCGTTGTATTGTGGAACTCCTTTTCTTGGTCATATCTTTGTCTTGAAGGAGGCGATGCTGGTGATAACGCCATGCAGTGCGTCAAACCTAAATTCCTTGTTACCATTACCGAATTGCTCCGGCGTGTCCGTAGCTAAGCAAACGTACTTACGTTCGCAGAATATCGATGATCACGAGGGGAACAATCCCACTATCGTGCCCCGGGATAATGGTACAAGTATGCATTAGCGACTTCCGGGCGAGACTGAGCTGCGGAAAACAAACGTCAGCCTCAAATGCAACCTACCCAGACTCTGAGAGGAGGAACTCGGAAATTACCCTGCGGGGAACGCTACGTGCGTACGCTAACTACCTCGTCCGAACTTTCAATTTCCACTCGCAGTACTCGATCCATTGCAGACGTGTACGGGATAAAGAGTGCGATGAATATATGCATAGGCTGAAACGGCGCATGAGTCAGCGGCTATGTCTAGCTCAAACGTTGAGTATACGTACATCTGCAAGAGAGAAATGTGGAAGTGGCAGCGCTTCCAGCTGACGACAAGCGAGGCGTGCAGCGAGGATGGGAGTGAGATGGTCGAAAAGAAAGACCGTGGGAAGTCGAGGGCAACCAAGATATGGGGAATCGCAACTAGGTACAGCCACATGCTAGCCCTGGGTCTGGCCTGATCAGCGGGAGGGGCGGCGCTCCCAGCTGAGAACGGCGAGTGGGGCGTTGAGCGGGATGGGAGTGGGGTGGTCGAAAAGAAAGAGCGTGGGAAGCCGCGAGCAGGCTTGATATGGGGAATTGCGATGCGTGGGCGGCTTGTGGGCGGCTATCTCGGATCTCCCGAGATAGCCGCCCGGGGATCCGCGATAGCCGCCCAAGCATCGCAATTCCCCATATCAAGCCTGCTCGCGGCTTCCCACGCTCTTTCTTTTCGACCATCACCACTACTCCCTCGTCGCCATTGCTCGTCGCCCCTTGGTGGACCATCGCTGCTCTTATCGTCCCCCCCTTAATCTGCCTGGTCGCATTATTTCTGGGAGCACTTGTACCGTCATTCCCCTCTCGCACTTCGCCCTCTTTGTGCTGTTCTGCATTCCTTTCCGCCCGTCTATGGCACTCCATGCCTCTCGTACCTCCGTATGTGTCGTGCACGTATAATCGCTGTATCGCCTTTTACTCATCCCGTAATCATAGTCACTATTCGGCGATGTACCTCGGATGAGACCTCGTTGGGTTAGAAGGGTCCATTGGACAGATGAGACTCACGACGTCCGCGCGAAGTGCGTCGACTCCGGCTGTGACGCTGCGGTCAAGCCCTCGCTGCTGGTAGGTGCCCTACACGTCTCCCTTCATCACCTTCCCTCTGAGGACGCTCCAATATCCGTCAGGATCGTAATTTACATCGGTATCACCAAGTCCGCAAATATCATGCAAGGTGCAGCGTAGGAGGACTTGACGAATACAGGCGAGGTATCGCTTCTCCATTCTACGCATGTTAACGGAACATGGGGGGCAAGGTACGGTTCGCCTGATCTACGAGGTGCGACGGTACGACGAGAGGAAGCAGGCGTCAGAGACAAACGATGATTTACTAGTTCGGTATGTTCTCTCCCCTCCCCTCCGCTAAGTGTCCATCTTATTGAACCTATCTACTCCCGTTTGACGCCGTGACCATTCGAGTTCCACCTGCGGGCTGTCCACTCTTCCAGGCCTTATCATGTATCCTTACATAGTTTTATCGAAAGAAAAGCACGCCTGTGTATATTTAGCGGTCATGCATGAGCAAAGATCACTCGCGAACACCACTGTAATATTACGACTGCTACGGCAAGTAGCACGTCACAGTAGCGACGCCTACCGGATCCGTTGCGCAGCTGTAGCGGGTGGTGTGCCTCGCGTCTGCCTTGTTTTCCTAGCTGGTGCATCATGTTCTATTACGATGCAAGGCACAGCATTGGTAGTACAAAGCCGCTGCCATTAAGAATACAAAGTTGCAATAGCCGTTGTGCTGCCAACCGAATTATTGGTCACATTAGGGTTCGTCTTGTGTTTTTTTTTGTCTTTGACGCATCTCACCGTCGTAGCACGTCTCTTCGTACAGGAGTTCTTGCAATGCCGAGGAGGTTTGCATTAGGTTCGTCTTGTATCGCAAATGTCTCCTTCGTACTCACAGGCATGGCAGCCTCCTTGTTTCTGCTATGGATAAAATCCACCCCATACTCCCCTCCAATACTCGGCACCAACCTTTACAATGCGCTCCCGCAGCTTTGCTAATACCCCAGCGCCCGAGAGTTCCACATCAGATGATGACAGCATATCTGAGGACACCGCTAGTCTCCACGACTCTGCTTCCGACGCTGATTCCCTCGTTGAAGGTATCCGCAACCTCGTCCTTGAAGGAACCGGAAGTCTACCCCAGGCCGAAGCACGAGGAGTGTCGCCCTCTCTTGTCGACGGTATCCGCAACCTCGTCCTTGAAGGAACCAGGAGCCTTCCTCAGGCGTCGCTTTCAGGATCCAGTCAATATCCCAGTAACACATCGGATAGCTACGCCCACCTGTTTCGCATCGATCACGAACTTTTCCAGAAACTGTCTACCACGAAGACCGTGCTTGAAAATCTCAGCGATGAAACTGTTTCTCGAGGTGCTCTCAGCCATCTTCATGACGATGAGCAGTGGGCGCTGGCGCTGTTACAGTCCCATCTCCTCATCCTTCCATCGAACGACCCCTCGACTGACACCTTGCGATGCGCTATTGTAGATGAGACTAATGAATATATCGAATCTCTTCGCAGCTACCGCAACGTTCTAGCTGCACGTTCTACAGTAGCTATACCACCAAGCGTGAGCATTGATACTGGTGCGTGCGCTTGAAATTAGGGAAGTGCCTTTATCGAAGCACGGTTATCTGATTTGCTTGCAGCTCAATGGTATGCGGGCAAACTTCCCGGGGCCAACCCTCTTGTCCTCCTCTCCATGTTCTTGGTCGTCGTCCTTAACCTCTTTGGCCACACCACCCGAGCATGGTGCAACACGACGCTATCCTTTCTACGTCTCCTCGTTCAGACTTCCTTTACGAACCCGTTTGCAGGCCAGTCCCCCCGCACGTTAAGTCAACGTGAACGTCTAGTTCTAGAATCCCTACCTAAGGATATCCGTACTGTCCATTCCCACTTTAATCTTCAGCCGCGACTTTACCAGTATGCCGCGTGCCCCAATTGTTCTTACACGCATCCGCCCATTGACAATAATGCTCAGCGCTTCCCTCGAACCTGTCAGTTCGTTCGACGGCGAGGAGGGCGCCCTTGTGGAGCATCTTTGCTCCGCAAACTTCCTCATGGCGAAAAAGCTGCAGTCGACCATCCTATTCGTCCATTTTTTGTCAACGATTTCAACGACTTCGTCGGTAATCTATTGAGTCGAGCTGGAATGGAGGAACTTCTGGACCGAGGGACTGTGATTAACCTCGAACACGAGCTCCGTGATATCAAGCAAGGGACGGGCCTCGGTGAAATTGCTGGCCCCGACGGCAAACCGTTTTTGGATGGCCTCAAACGCCCTGAACTTCGTCTAGCTTGGAGCCTTTCTATCGACTGGTTTAATCCATACACAAACAAAATTTCCGGCAAAACCGCCTCTGTTGGCACAATAGCCCTAGCTCTCCTCAATCTTCCACCGAGCCTACGATACAAGCCCGAGAACATGTACCTGGCCGGTATCATCCCTGGTCCCCACGAAACGCGCGTCGACGAGATGAACCACTTCCTCAGGCCCGTGATCGACTTCATGTTGCCCGCTTGGCAGTCTGGCACTTGGTATTCGGCGACACAGAACCACCCGAATGGGCGATTGGCGCGGTCTGCCATCGCCGTTGGGGTTCACGACTTGCCTGCTAGCAGAAAAGTGGGAGGGTCTTCCGGTATAGCAGGGCGTCATGCCTGCGCAATCTGCTGGATCGACAAATACGACCTCGGTAACTTTGATTTTAGTAAGTGGCACTGGCGCACGCGAGAGGCACACATGCAGGCTGCGGAGGCGTGGCGAGACGCACCCACCAAGGCAGCTCGCCATCGGATCTTCGAAAAACACGGTATACGGTGGAGCGAGCTAATGCGGCTACCTTACTGGGACCCGACGAAAAATATGGTCGTTGATGGTATGCACAACTTATTTCTAGGCGTAGTTCAGTATCACTTTCGAGACATCATTGGACTCGACGAGAGGCCTCCCAAGGAGAAAAACGCCGCCTCACAGCCCACCCCCGCGCCCGCGCCTATCGATGAGGAGCGACTACAGAAATGTAGGACGGTTCTTGACGATGCTCCGACGTATTCTTGTCTGAACAGGTTACGGCTGCACGAGCTCGCTGTGTTGGCCGACGAGAGGTCCGTAACCCTTGATAAATCCGACAAAATTACCAAGAAAATGTATATTACTGCGTTGCTCGTAAGTGTCTCGCCTCTTGATTATAGCTGTTCGACTCACGATAATGAACTCGAACAGAACTCGGGTACAAAATCGGCCTCCTTGCTATTGGAAGAGCACCATACACCGATAAATGTAAGTCGCACATCGTCTCTTGCATATCGATTCATAGCTCACGTCGACGAACATGGATAGAACTCAGATGCACGAATGAGCCCTGCACTACTGGAGGTAGAGCAGCATACGCCGATAGATGACATAATCGGGGAAGATCTTGTCGACGAATACTCAAGCGCCAACAACGACCGTCACCACACGGATAATCCTACCCATCATATATTAGGTTTGACCAAGGCGGAGTTCGCATCTATACGCTCTGTTGTAGCAGATGTAGTCGCGCCGTCTTGGCGCCGGGGCCCACCAAAGAATATTGGTCGCTCCGAGCACGGCAAACTCAAGGCTGACCAGTGGAGGGCGTGTCTTGAATTCGATATACCTGTAGCTCTAATGTGGACTTGGACGACAGCACCCTCTGACACGCACACGGCCGAAAGAGAGTTACTTCTGCATGCTACTTTTCTCCTGTCGATTGCTGTACGATACGCAACATCCCACCGAACGACGGTCTGTCATGCCGAAAACTACCTCCGGTACATGCAGGAATATCTACGAACTATAGCGCAAGTCTATCCACACCTCCCTTGGCGGCCTAATCATCATGTCTCTCTTCACATCGGCGAGTTCTTGCTCCGATATGGGCCTATGCATGGCTGGTGGATGTTCCCTTTCGAGCGTTTGATAGGCATCCTCGAACAAGTTAATACAAACCACAAGCTCGGTACGCATATCAGTCTTGTTTCTGGTGTGCGATTCTGACGACAAAACTAGGAATGCTCGAGAGAACTATGCTCGAGACTTTTTGTACAGCGTCGAACGCCAAAGCGTTCCTTCAGCAGCCGTGCTGCCCAGCGCTCCTCCAGCAATGTACTCCGATACTGGAGCAGTGCTGGAGTCTCTATCAGGGTGGCACGTTAATGACGGATATCAAGACAATCATGACAGGCGAGGATCTTAGAGGTCACCAGAACACCATATCTGCCGGAACTTACATTACGCCGTCCGTTTTATTGAAGCAAGCATGGGCCGCTGCTGATGCGTACCTCGATCTACCACCCCACCTCAAGAATCTCCCCGAAAGGGTTCTTTCGCACCGTCGGCATTCTCTAAATGGAGTAAACTTCGCAACTGCGAGTTCGTCGCGTCCAAACAGCCAGATTTTCTTTAGGGTCAACTCTACTACCGACGTGCCTGCTGTGATCGAAGAGATGATATCCATTCGGAGTGACGGCTGTCTCTGCAGCCCGTATGAACACCTCTTTTTCATTGTACGGCAGTTTCTGCCTCTTAATGAAGGCGAGAAAGACCCCTTTCGCCACTACGCTGATTTTGGGGCGTCTCTCTGGAAAGAGGAACATGCCCAGCTCGCCACGGTAGTTCCGGCGACGACGTCGCTATGCCATGCTATCAGCAAGCGATGGCTGAATAGTAGGGTTGTTCTCAAAGCTCTCTCAAAGGTGCGTATTCCCGGTATGCTTTTGATGTAGTTCTTACGCTGCGATTTAGGATTTCTAAAGGTACCGGAACGAAAAGTTAGTGTAATCAGGCCAGATTCTCAGGTATCATTGCGCCCGTAACGTCTACAGCCGGCGTGCTCCGCCGGTTGATCCGGGGGCCCAAGTATATTGAGCGAATATAGGCCAATGTATCGTTCGTAATTGGGAGCTGCATGTAGATGTGATTGGCTTTGTAGAGTTTCATTCTTTTGTCTTGTTTTGTGAATCATGTTTTCATTCTCTTGGATTACTGTAGATACATAGTGACAGATACCGCTGCTACTAGCATTATTCTAACGACAATTGTATTACCCTCTCACTTGAAATCTGGGCTGGCGTCGTGGCGTGCAAAGTAGGACTATGGAGAAATCGTACAACGTAGGGAATCAAAGAAAATGTTCGTGAAGAATGCAATAAGTGTTTGATGTATGAAGCGAGGCTCGGCGGATAAATAGCGCAAGATGAGGGGAAAAGGTTGCGCAAAGGGGTATGTCACAACTGTGGCAAGAGAGGCCACTACAAGGCTGAGTGCTGGGCACCTGGGGGAGGAAAAGAAGATCAGCGACCGGACAGGGATCCGAAGGGAAACGCGAACCCGAAGGGCAAAGAGACGGCTAATCTCACAGAAACTAAAGCCGACTCAGATGAAGAGAGCTGCTGGGGGGACCGCCCCAGACATCTCCCACACGCCTATCTGGGGAGCACACGTATGGACCCACGACGCCTCTGGCTCGAAGCCAAAGGTACGCTGAGGGAGTTCGTGATGAGAACGATCCCTGTGCACGTAGGAGAACGCTGGGGTAGGCGTAGGTTATGTGCTCCGACTGCTCCGACAGTGATTAAACCGAACACGATATAGTTCGTTTCCTGACGATTTGTATATACACGACAAACCTAATGTACATTGTATCTGTAACTTCTAATCCATTCATCCCTGGACACCGATGCTAACCTTCCGACGGTATGAGGAAGCGGCTGTGGGTTCGCTGTGTCAGGTGTTCGACATGGTCGCAGCATCGGGCATGGTCGCAGCATCAGGATCGTCTGCAACTGTCGAGGAATGATGAAGGCGTTAAATTGGACGATACAGATCATGATTACTTACGTTCGTCCACTTCGCTCGACGCCTCTGACGCATCTGGCGCCTCTGACAACACTGTCACTGGCGGCCCTGCTGACGGTCCTGCTGACGTCCCCGCCGATGGTCCTACCGATGGCCCCGCTGATGTCCCCGTCGACGGCTCTGCACACGTTCCCGCTGACTTCCCCGCTGACGTCCCCGTCGACGGCTCTGCTGACGTCTCCGCAGACGTCCCCGCTGACGTCCCCGCTGACGTCCCCGCTGACGGAATGTAGAGAGGCAGGTTGGGGTTTTTCAATTCCGCGAGGGCTGCAAGAATCGCTGTAAGTAAGAAATTCCAGGTGGGAACGACTTACTTTCAGGTAAGAGAACTCTCCTGCTACTTGGACGATTGTGTGAGACCAGCGCCGCGATCACTATGATACGATGAGCACAAGTAAGAGATAGGAGGTAAATACTTACAAGGATCGTTGTCGTCGAATGGGTGTTCGCCCAGTTTGTTGCTGACTGATGCTGGTGCCTTCTTGGAGTTGCGTCGTGCACGGTAAAGCCTGTATATCTCGCGGTCCGATTTCGCGCCTGGCAACCCGAGGAACTTCAGAATGTCGTTGAGATAGTATACATTGTGTAGATTCCCTGAGAGGCTACACAAGCAGCCTTTCGACCTGCAATGGTCACAGGAAGACCCATGCCCGCGTTCCCATACACATTCTGGGAGGTCCAGGACTCGACACTCGAGACAGCGCCGAATTCCTTTCAGAATTCCAAGCTATTCATTCGGGTCAATTCACGCGTACACAATCAGAGCAAATGAATGCGCACCAGGACGACAAAGAGCCCAAAGAACTGAGGTCCACCTCCAAGACGAGCATTAAAGATCAGGTTCCCTGAGGAAGTGCGGAGAGGCTCCTTTGACCTGGGTGTAGGCTTCTTGGTTGTGCCATCGGTCTTGGTGTACGGATGAGGTCGCGAACGAGAGAGGGTAGTGCGTGACGCCTTGGGCATGATGAAGAAAAACCTAAAGATAAGGCGGCGGGAGACCTGAGGACGAGGCGGGAGCATGAAGTACGCACCTTTATACACAAGTGTGAGGCGAAGGGTGACACCAATGCGCGGTGAGTGATATGGGACGCGAGTCTGGTCAGCTCACCAACTTCTATCACTTCTTCGCGCCACAACGAGCGTCTGCGCTTCTCCGCGCCCCGACCCCTCACCTTCTTCGATCGACCGACGTGCTACTATCCAAGCACATCGTCTCTATTTCCCTTACCTCGCTAAAACTTCTCGTTCAACGTGTACCCTCTGCCCTGCTTCTTCGTTCCCAACGTCTGATGTATAGAATGGAGCTCCACCACCCCTGTTCTTCCGCTGCTCCACTGTTGACGGTTAATGGTGGGTTCTAGCAGGAACAGAAGAGCTGAGTCGTGTAATATACGTGCAAATTTGAATGATACATTGAGAAAGCACATCAAAAGTAAATTGTAGTCCGCTGCTAATTAGATCCATGCTCTCTAACCTCGGTGACTATACCGTTCGGAATCTCGTCCCGATGTTCATGTACGACATAGACATCATTCGCCTTCTTGTAACCCTTTGTGAGGAAGATTTGACCGACGTACGGACCACTAAGCACCAAAATGTACTTGTTTTTCGCGCGAGGGGGGCACGGCTTCAAGTCCGAGGCGGGGACGAAGGCAGATCGTGGTTTAGTGCCGTTCACCTTCCATGATACGGCGACACAGCCGTCAGGAGCAGGACAGCTCAGTTTATTGCTCCAAAACCGATCTGGGCTATCCGTGAAGCCTGACACCTTGACCTGACTCCCACCCTCGTACGAAGGTAGAAACCCAACATGGACTCCCCTACTCCCGAGGTTAGCGCAAATTCTGTCGTCAAGAAGGAACGGGAGGGGCGAAGAAGGTCGTTGTACATCCTCGTGTTGTGAGGATTGGGCAAGTGCGGATTGTGCGAGCGCGAGCGCCCGTGTCTCAATATCGGCCTTTTCGAAGTCTGTCAGTGGGATTTCTACATCTTGCGGAGGTGTGACAGATCTGGGAAGCGGATCCCCCACGGCGGGCAAGCCGTAGAATGCTCTTCGTTCGGCCTGAAACCATCCCCTTTTGTGATCGGGTATTGGAGTGCCAGTCAAGTATAACCCGTTTCTCCTGCTTTGGGGTCAGCTTGGCGGCAATGATAATCATGGGCTACTTACAAGGATACCAGAGTACTGAAGGGGAGCGTCTCGAGTCTTCCCAAAGCCGTCAGACGACAGGTGGCTTCTTGGCGGTGCGGATTCGTACTGGTGACCTGGCCTACAAGTCCTTTCGAACCAGCGCGACGAGAGACGACGACAATGTTCTCCCCCTCAAGCGGGTCCTTGCCGGTGTAGAATGGCGCAGAACTTCGCCTACCAACGCTTGTTTGTTGAAAGGTACGAGCGACAGCAGCAACGTGGAGTGGGTCAGAGCTTTTTGAAGCTAGTAGTCCGACGTTATGGACAGAGTCGTGCAACTAATGGACGCAGTCCAGACTTAGAAAAATTCCAACCCATCATATTAAAATAAAATCACACCTTGACGAATTTCTGCAGTAGCTGCAGACGTCCGATGCCGTCCTCGCTAAGTTCAACGGCACGTAGCTCCGAGAAACATACTATGTCTGCTTGGATCGAGAGGACTTTCCCCCAGCGCTGCAACGATAACGACTTAACATAATCACCTTCGCGGAATTGAGATTGGGCGCCGGAGGGCCCGCTGACGATTTCGTTGTCGGTCTCGACATATTGCTTTGGGACTGTAAGCTACACGAGGTTAGTAAAGCTACAAAGCGGGGCACTAAGCTAAATACCTGAGAATGAGAGCGACCCGTGGTGAACACCAAGTTTCCTTCTGCCTCCGTCAAGACCGTCCCTCGGGTACCCCTATGAATACCCGCGACAACGCGTACGTTGTCCCCTTCCCAAAAAATGCGCTGCACTTGAGACGCTAGAAGCGTCGTAGTGATGGGCTGAGAGTTGTGGACAACGCGAACTTGCACGGTAGACCCCTCCGTGCCGAGGACGTAGCCAGAGACTTCCGGACCGCTATCCCCCAGGCTTGCGATTACGCGATCACCATAGATGTAGTTGCTGACTGCGAAGCGATCACGTTCAGCAGAGATGGCAAACGGACAGAGCGAGCATTCAGTGAACGCTGTAATATCTTCAGGTATAATATCCGAAGCGGGAACAAGGTCTCTTTGATGGAAGTCGATGACAGCGAAGCCCTCAGAGGTGAACGTATGCTGGGCCAACGTGAAGCGTCCGTCAGGTAGCTCCCGTACCAACCCATGAAACCTTTCTTTGGCAGAAGCGAGAGGAAGGAGAGAAGGAACAAACTCGCGGCGAATGATGAGCCTCGGAGGTCTGCGAGAGTTGGAGGAGCCAGAAGACGGTTGGGCTTTGGGCACGAATAGCACAAAAACTCGGTCAGTGTCTTGTTCCTCTTCGTCCCCGCCCGCTTCCCGAGATCCGCGTGGTTTAGGACATACGAACCCAAGATTCTCCGCGTAAGGGCCATATCGAGGCCGAACCCAAGTCATCGGTGAAGAAACGGCAGCGGCGGAAAGGCTCTCTGTCCTATCAACAGATTGGATTACTCCAGTGGATGGACGATGTGACAGTGGAAAGCTGTCCGCGGCCGCCTCTTTGCTTGGTGCCTCGATGAAGATAAAGTTCGGCAAACCATTATACACATACGCTGCCTTTCCCTGAGTCGTTAATAGAGCGTGCAGATATCTCCTCGAATCCGCTGAGATATATGAGTAAATTGGATACAAGCGCAGTATATATCACGCATTTACCTTGTATGCGAACTCTCCATAGTAAATTCGGCGAGGTCATACTGTTGAACTCTGCCATCAGCGTAGCTTCCAAGGCTTCTGATACTTGACGAGTCGATGCCTGAAGAGGTATCTCTAGTGACGATTGGTGATCTTGCGTCGGGCGATGGGAAGTGGGAACATTGTCGGCCTGAGCGAGGTAGGCTTGTTCGAGCTCTCGCAACCGCTGTAAAGCAAGCTCTTCGTCGTCCTCTGCCTCCCAAACGACATTAAAGGCGGGGACCCAGTCCTCTTCTGCATATCGGCCTCGAAGGTGCGCCTGGAGGCCTTCCGTCACTTCGACAAAGCTGAGTTCCCCTCGAGCGTATCCTCGGACCAACCCCCAAGCTTGTGGGTCCTTCAAGGGAGAGAGTTCGGATACGCGAGCCTCAATACCGGTGACCAACGAGTGCCATTGATTGAGCGGTGAAGGACCATGTATACTAGTTGCCGACGGTGTAGTATATCGGTTTGTTATCCTCTCGCTGGCCGAGGCTCGGTCGACATAGGACTCTGATATGACCGCGTCAACAAATACGTTAGGTATGACAACATAAGAACGTACCTTCATCGCCCTCATCGCCCTCTTCGCCCTCTTCGCCCTCTTCGCCCTCTTCGCCCTCTTCGCCCTCTTCGTCCTCTTCGCCCTCTTCGTCCTCTTCTGCTTCAATGGCGACATCGTCGATGAAGTCGTTTATTCGACGTCTTGTCACGCGTCGCGAGCTTTCAGTCTTAGATGCAATGCGTTTCATGTTTGGGATAGACAGACGGCTAAGTCTACGACTGAGATGATGAAGGCGAAAGGGAGAGACGCAGGTGGCGCTGATTACGATTAAATAGGGAATCGCGATTCGTTACCACGAATGGAATACTTCTATACTGCCACGAGTTGTATAGTCCGAAACCGCCCTCCTTGCCCCGCCTGCTCAAATGATCTAGGAGGATTGTATGACTGAGAGGCCTCGCAGCGCACGGGGAGAAAGGAGTTTACTCACCAGATCCCGATCTGTCTCCGGATTACTGACAGCCCGACATCAAGTAGGATGATGAACGCGTGTCGGTCGACGAGCCTCTCCGCGCCGCGTACATCAGAAATGAGTCAATATACCACACGAGAGAAGAGGAAGAGTGATTGGGGAGCAGGGCCTGCTGGGACGTTTGGGAACGACATTGGGAACGACGATGGGCATGATAGCAATGATGTGGTCGGAAAGAAAGCCCGTGAGAAAGCGTCGGTCGGGTAGATATGGGGAATTGCGACGGGGTACAGCCACCACCC